>NW_027328721.1:17998941-18001441 GCF_048564905.1 Vicugna pacos
CCCGCTGCTCGCCCCGGGCCGGTTCCCCCGGGTCGGTCGTCGGCCCTCTGCTCCTCCGATCCCGCCGCCCCGCCTTGCCACGTGTGCCTCTCGCCTTTCCCCCCCCCCCACCCGAGCGAGCTTCGGGCCTCTTTTCCCCGTCCGGCCGCCTCTCGCCTCTCGCCTCTCGCCTCCCGCTTCCCGCCCCACACGCCCAAGGCGCCCCGCCCGCTTGCGCCCCGCGTCCCGTCGTGGGCCCCCCTCGTCCCCCGTGGCGAGAAGGGGACTCCGGGAACTGCGGGTGCGGGTTGGGGGTCCTGCCGGGCCTTGGGGGGGTTGGGGGTGGAGGTGGGAAGGAGGGCGTGCGGTCTGTCTGGACGCGGGGGGAGGGCCCTCTCCGCCCGGCCTCGTGGGGAATGGGGTTAGGTTGCCGTCGGCACGCGTTGGCTTTGGCGTTGGCGGTGGGGGCGGGGGGCGGTGGCCGGCCGGTGCACGGTGTGGCCCCGCGTCGAGGGCCCGCGGCGGCGAGGACCGCCGGCCGTGGCCGGAGTGTGGCGGTCGGCGTCGGGGCGGTGGCCGACGTTTGGGGCTCCGGGTGGGTGGGGGGTCCGTGCCGTCCACGCCTCCCTCGCCCGCCTCGCCCTCTCCAGGTACCTAGCGCGTCCCGGCGCGGAGGTTTAAAGACCCTTAGGGGGGAGTCGCCCGTCCGCCTTGGGGTCGGGGCGGTCGGGCCCGTGGGGACTCGGGAGGTCCGTCCCTCGTCGTCCCCCAGACTCCGCCTCCCCTGGGCCGAGGCGCCGCACCACGTCGCTCGCTGCCGCCGCCGCCGCCGCGGCCGTCGGGTGGGGCCTCGCCCGCCCGGCGGCCCGTCGGGACGGTCGGTGGCCGCGTGGTTGGTGCGACCCCCGCGTCCCTGCGGGAGGCGGGAACCCCCGGGCGCCTGTGGGGTGTCCGAGCCGGCACGCGCCGTGTCGGTGCCGGCTGCGCCCCGTTGTGAAACCTTCCCGACCCTCCGGTCTGATTTCTCTCTGACTCGGCCGGCCCGAGGCGACCCCCCACCTCACCCTCCCGGGGTGTGGTGGGCGGGAGACGTGCCGTGCCACAGAACCAAAGGCAGAACAAAATTCTCGTACGACTCTTAGCGGTGGATCACTCGGCTCGTGCGTCGATGAAGAACGCAGCTAGCTGCGAGAATTAATGTGAATTGCAGGACACATTGATCATCGACACTTCGAACGCACTTGCGGCCCCGGGTTCCTCCCGGGGCTACGCCTGTCTGAGCGTCGCTTGACGATCAATCGCGCCCCCCCCGGGTGTGTGCCCGTGGGGGGGGTCGCGCGGCTGGGGGTTTCCTCGCAGGGCCGCGGTGCCCTCCGTCCCCCTAAGTGCAGACACGGTGCCTCTGCCCTCGCGCCGTCTGTCCCTCCTGCGGCCGACCCCGCCCCCGCGCCCGGGAGGGTGCGGGCGGCGGCGGGCGGTCGGCAGGCGGCGGCAGGCGGCGTCGAGGCCCGGGAGGTGCCGCCCGCGAAAGGGAAGGGAGAAAAACGATGGGGGGGGGACTCGCGCGTGGCCGTGGCCGTGGCCGCCGCGGTCCCACCGGGAGCCCCCCTCGCGCCGCAAGCGGTCTCTGGGGCGCGTCCCCGGGTGTGTCGCGGTGGTGCCGGGGTGTGGGTGGGGGCGGTTTGGGCCTCCGGGCCGCGCCGCCCCCCACCCCCCTGCCGCGCGCCCCCGCGGCCCCCGCCTCGCCCCGTCGGGACGGGCGGCTCTCGCCGTGGCCGAGGCGCGCGCGCGGCCGCGCCCCGGGGATGCGTGCCCCGGCGGCGACCCGCGGGACGCCGCGGCGTCGCTCGCCGCTGCGCGCTTTCCCCCGGGCTGCGGCCGCGGCCGCGCTTCGTGCCCCTGGGCCCTCGGGGTGGCGTTCGTCGGGGTGGGGGGGCGCCGCCGGGCGTCCGTCGCCCGTCGGGGACGTCTCGTGGCCGTGCGGAGGACGGGTGGGAGCGGAGCGGAGCGGGGCGGCTCGCGCCGGGGCGGTTGGCGTCGCGTGGTGGGGGAAGGGGCCCCGACGGTCGCCGCGGGGCGGCCGCCGGGTTCCTCCCGACCCGCCCGCCTCCCGACCGACGGCCGCCGCCGCCGCCGCCGCCGCCCCCTCTCCCCTCCTCCCCGGCACGACGATGCCTCCGGCCTGGGCCCGGCGTCGCGCGCGCCTTCCCCTCTCGCCGCCGCCCGCCCGTCCCGTGCCACGTCGCCGGCTCGTGCTCCCGTCCCGTCCCGTCCGCCTCCCTTCTTCCTTCCGGCCGGCCGCCCGCCCGCCCGCCCGCCCGAACCCCGTGTTTGGGCGTCCGTGGGCGGGTGGGGTCGGTTGAGAGGGAGGGAGGGAGGGGGACCGGGCGGTCGACCGCGGTTCGGCGCCTCGCGCGTAGCCCTCTTCCCTCCGCCCTCTCCCGCTTCGCGGGCACCGTCCTCCGCGGGCGGGCGGGCGGTCGGTCGGTGTGGCGTCCGTCCGTCCTGTCGGGCGGGCCGG
>NW_027328721.1:18008941-18036441 GCF_048564905.1 Vicugna pacos
AAGCCCATCCTACCGAGAACAAAACGTTTCAAAGAGAAAGAAAGGAAGGAGAAGGGGGAAAAATAAAAGTCTCTCTATTTTCTTGCTTCCCTCTGTCACTCCTGATGGTTTAGATGTCTTCTTTTACAATTTTGTGTTTATTCTGTTTGGAATGAACGGTAGTGATCACCTTTCCGGGGATGAGTGTCTCATGTTTGTACCGTCCTGCTTCTTCTCTATTTAGAGTAGACCTGTGGATGTTTCTTTTCGCATGGGTTGAGTGTTGCAAAACTCTTTTAGTTTTTGCTTGTCTGTGAAGTTCTTTACCTCTCCTTCTATTCTAAAGGATAGCTTTGCTGGATAGAGTATCCTAGGCTGCATTGTTTTGTTTTGTTTTGTTTTGTTTTGTTTTGTTTTGTTTTGTGTTTCATTCAGGAATTTCAATAGATCTTGCCACTCCCTTCTGGCCTGACGTGTTTGTGGAGAGAAATCCGCTGAGAGCCTTATGGGGGTTCCCTTGGAACTCACTCTTTGTTTTTCTCTTGCCTAAAGGCATTTAGGATCATTGCTTTCTCCTTGACTCTGACCATCTGGATTAGGATAGGTCTCGGTGTGGGTCTGTTTGAGTTCTCCCTGTTTGGCACCCTCTGAGCCTCCTGGACTTGGATATCGGATTCCTTCCTTAGAGCTGGGAAATTGTCAGTCATGCTTTCTTCAAATACCTTTTCGACCCCCTTGCTTCTTCCTTCCCCTTCTGGAACCCCTATTGTGCGTAGATGGGCACGCTTTCGATGGTCCCGTAGGTCCCTGAGATTGTTTTCGTTGTTCTTTATTTGTTTTTCTCTCAGCTGTTCTGATTGGGTTCTTTCTGTTGTCCTGTCTTCTGGGCCACTTATTCGCTCCTCGGCGTGATCTAGCCTCCTTTGGACAGCCTTTAGACCACTTCTCATGTCAGCCAATGAGCTGACCAGTTCTCCTTGACTCTTCTTTAGAGCTTCGATTTCGTTTTTGACGTACAGTATACATCTAAACACTATCACTTGGAGTTCCTTCGGTACTTGGATCTCTCCTTTTTTGAAATCTTGATCTAGCAGGCCATCCGTGTCTATTTTGTGGATCGTGCTTTCAGGGAATTTCTCTGGCTCTTTTCATTGGGAGTGGTTCCTCTGCTTCCTCAT
The DNA here is from genome assembly GCF_048564905.1 of Vicugna pacos. NCBI lineage: Eukaryota > Metazoa > Chordata > Mammalia > Artiodactyla > Camelidae > Vicugna > Vicugna pacos. Next base: position 18,010,099 of record NW_027328721.1, read on the forward strand.
GCTGCTCCTATCTCTCTGGCACTGTGGCTTAAGGAGTATCAGTTATCTATTGTGGTCCTTAAGGAGTTTAGGTATTTATCTAAAGCCTATAGAGGAATAAAACTTTAAAAGGGGGGGAGAGGGGGGAGAGAGAGAGAGAGAGAGAGAGAGAGAGAGAGAGAGAGAGACAGAGAGAGAGAGACAGAGAGAGAGAGACAGAGAGAGAGAGACAGAGAGAGAGAGAGAGGGAGAGGGAGATAGAGGGAGACGGAGAGGGGGATAGGGGGAGAGAGAGAGACAGAGACAGAGACGGTGGGAGGGGGAGGGGGGTGGGGGAGCCGGATTTTAAAAGAATGGAGGAAAAAAAGGTTTGAAAACAGTGTACAAGCAATAATAGAAGAGCAAGTGGAAGCAGAAGAGCGATCGAGTTGAGACGTCTTCTAAAAGCCTTTAAAAAATAGAAAAGATCAGAAAATAAAACACAATTGTTTCAAAAGTAAATTTTTAAAAGGTAATCGGAAATAGAACAGATTTTAACAAGAGATAAAACACAGGATTTGAAAAGGAGGGAGAAAGAAAAGGTTTGAAGACACTGTGTAATCAATAATAGAAGAGTAAGTGGAAGCAGAAGAGCGATCGAGTGGAGACGTCTTTTAATAACCTTAATAAAAAGGAGAAAAAAAAATCGAGAAACGATATCTGAAACCTGTAAATAATCAATAACAGGAGATCTAAACCAAGAGAAGAGAAAAAGGAAAGGGGGTGGATGTTTAAAAATAAGAAGAATAAAAAGATTTTCAAGGAAACATTTAAAAGGGATTAAAACCGTCAACGTAGACGACTGTTCAAAAGTCAAGGTTAAAAAGGTAACAGAAGGTAAAACCGATAGAAGAGAGATTAAAAAAGAGAAAGGAAAAGGAAAAAAAAAGGGGGGTGGGGGAAGGACGTGTTCCCGGCACCGCGGTCGGATGCTGCGTTCCTCCCGGGAAGGAGGGTGGCTGGCTGGCCGCCCGCCCTCTCCCGGCCCCGGTCGTTCCGCTGCTCTGTGCGGCTGTGTGCTCCGACTCGGGTCGGCGGCGCTCCTCTCCGTAGGTGGGCTCGGGGAAGACCGTGGAACCGCCCCGCCCCTAGCTGCGTCCCCAAACTCGGCTCCTTCTTAGTCATGGTGGCGCGAGTTCTCTGAGGTACCGGGGCAGAAATATCCTATCTGCCTCGGGCTGTAAACGAATCTCAGTCCTGCCTAGAAGGCTGCGGAGCCCCCGGGTGCGGATTCGAGTCTCGGCCCCGCCCCCGCCCGCATGCTGCACGCCAGAGGCTATGGCGGCTGTGGCTGCGTCCCGCCTCTCTTCTCGCGAGAAGCGCCGGTGATGGCGCCGCGGATCTGAGGAGACGGAGGCTACGGCGCCCCTCCCCCCAGGGCACACCGGCCGTGTTGCTTTGCCTTTCTTTTCCCGTCATGGACGGGGGGGGGGGGGCGGGGGGGGGGCGGGTTGTTCTGCTCTGTATCCCCTCCCGGCCGCCGCCCTGGTCCTCCGCCCGGCTCGTGCGGCCTGTCCCGGCCCCTGGCTGCCGGCCTGCGACTCGGGCTGGGTGTCGCGGGGACCCTCTGTGCCCGTTTCACTTGGATCGGTCGGTCAAGGGGTGCTCTGGGTAGATCTGAGGCTCGGGGGCGCCCCCTCCGTCCCGTCGGCCTCTCCGTTGGAGAGGGGCAGTTTTGGCGAACGAGCCCTATTCCTCCTCTGCCGCTCCCTCCCCGCGGGACCGGTCCCTCCCGCACTGTTTTGCTTTTTACTCTTTCTTTTCTCCTTTTCTCCTACCAGATTTTGGGCGTCTTTGTCTTTCGAAGAGGGCGGTGTTCTGTCGGAGTTCCGCAGGTGCTCCGATTGGCCGAGTGGGTCCGTCGATGTGAGTTTTGGTGTATTTGTGGGAGAGGGTGAGCTACGAGTGTCCTTCTACTCCGCCGTCTTGCTTCTCCGCGGGTTATTTTTGAAGAGTAGGTGCTGGGGATTGAACCCTGGGCCTTTATTTTTTGCATGCTAAGCACGAGCTGTACTGCTGGATCTCTAGGCCCTCCCCACCGCAACACCCCTCCCCCCCTTTCCCACCGCCTCCATAGTACTCGATGAATCTCCTGACTAGATATCTATGCTTCCTTGGAATGGGGCCGTCCGTTTCTTCATCGGATGGATGGACGTCTGTGGATTCGTCTCGTTTCTCTCCACTGCGGTGGGTGGCATCGGGGCCTGGGGTGGGGTTGAGTGGCGTGGGCTGGGAACTGTTCTTCACGTGTAGAGGTGGAGCGGAGCGATGAGGATGGTGACTTTTTCCCCCGAGTGCTCACGCCGGGTGATGGAGGCCTGTGGTCTCACTTGGAAGAGGACTCGGGTGACTGGAACAGAGCCCGTGTGGGGTCGTTGTGGAGGGAGGAACTCCACCCCCCAGCCCCAGCCCCAGCCCCGGCACTTGTACCTCATCGAGGGACGGTCGGCCGAAAACAAATGAAAGCTGTCAGAGGTGGGGGTGGGGGTGGGGGTGAAGGGGTGGGTGTGTGTGTGTGTGTGTGTGTGTCCCCGTTCCCCGTACCACAGTCCCTGGTCGAGGCCCCCCGAGCGGAGAAACGCACGCCAGGCCGTCCGTGCTCCTGGTTGTCCGGCCGCGTGTCCCCGCCGCCCAGAGATCCCGAACCGTCCCGCTCGCTCCCCTGCCGGGTGCCGTGTGCCACCTGCCTGTCGGCCGGGCGCTATTTTAGACACTGCGAAGAAGTCGGCCGGACGGCCGGGCCGGGCCGGGCCGGGCCGGGCCGGGCCGGGCCGAGCCGAGCCGAGCCGAGCCGAGCCGAGCACGTCCAGGCCGAGGTGGGTGGTGCTGGGTTCAGAGGAGTGGGGTACAAGCGGGAGGCGGGCGTCGATGGAGGGGAGGGGGAGGGGGAGGGGAGCAGGGATGACGATGGGCTGGGGGGCTTGGCGTGTGGGGTGGGGGTGGGAGGGATGGTAGCCATCCTATGACTTTCTCTCCTCACCCCGCCTTTGGCAAGTCTGTTAGAGTGACGAGGTTGTGCTGGTTTCTGGCTGGTGCACACCACAGTGATTGTGTTCTTCTTTTTCCTGGTCTTTTTCAGGAACCCTCGTCCCGAGGGACTGAATCTAGTGCCCTGTGCTGCGCGGTACGACCTAGGGGTCGAATCTGCCAGGAGAGGTCTTACAAGGATCTGGAGGATCCTGGAAAACTGCTACCATCCGGAATCCTACATGGATATTCAAGATCTTGCGGATGGATGGACGGACGGAAGACGGATCGAATGGAGGCCCCGCCCCATCCCCTGGACCCCTTGGCCCAGGAGGATCGTGATGGGTCTGGAAAGGACTCTTCCGACGAGGGTCTCGGGATGGACTTTCTCGGTCCGCGGAAGGTGTTTCTGCACAAAGAGGAAGAGAGGGGCGTTCTCGGCCGGAGAGCCCGAACCGCCTCCTTTCAGGGATCCGCTCCAGTCTGGGTCGGGGTCGGGGTCAGAACGCGACCACCGACGGCTCCCCTCCCTCGTCTTGGCGCTCCAACTTGGGAAACCCTCCTCCCTGCCCCCTCACCCATCTTCTCGTCAGCCTGCCTCCAGCTTCCCCGTGCCAACTACCTCTCTCATGCTGCCGGACTTTCCTCCCCCTTGGGCCGCCAGGAAGCTCTCCCACTCCTCCACGTGCTTTGGCTTGGAATCCCTGACAAACACAAGCGGTGCTGGAGGGCGGGGCCGGGGGCAGTGGCAGAAGGACTCCCTTCATCTTATGGGAGCGACTTTTATCTCCATAGGTGGCGATTGAGAAAACACATAAAATCACTCAGAAGAATACCCATGTGTAGTCTCCCTGACCTAGATCCGTGTCTGTCTGTCTGTCTGTCTCTCTCTCTCTGTCTCTCTCTCCATTTCGCTATTCTGTGTGTGTGTGTGTGTGTGTGTGTGCCTTTCTGTCTGTCTCCCTTGTCTCTCTTTCCTCTCCTCTCCCCTCCTCTCCTCTTCCCTGTTCTCCCCTCCCTTCCCCCCTCACCCCTCCGCTCCTCTCTTCTCCCCTCCCCTCCACTCCTCTCCTCTCCCCTCGCCTCCTCTCACTTCCCCTTCCCTCCCCTCTTTTCCCTCCTCTCCTTTCCTGTCCTCTCCCCTTTTATCCCTCCTCTCCTCTGCTCGCTCTCGCGCTCGCTCTCTCTCTCTCTCTCTCTCTCTCTCTCTCTCTCTCTCTCCCTCTCCCCCCCTTCCCTTCCCTCCCTCCTCCCTAACCCCCCAACCCCTACCTTCACAGGGCCTCATAGATTGCAATCGGTTTCCATGAAATGTGATGAAGAGGGAATGAAGTTTAGAATGATATCCCCATGCCATCGAAACCTTCTTCCCCAGGGACAGCGAGTTATTTGTGGTTGTGTTTGTTTTTGTTTTTCTTGTTGTTGTTTTGGGGTGCAACGAGGGCACAGGAGGCGTTGGGAGTGAGGGTGATGTTTCTCTTTCTGTCTGTCTCCTCCTTAGGAAGGATTTTAAGAGGAGGGAGGACTCACAGAAATCTACCATCTCGTCTCGTACTGCAGCTGTGTTTGAGCTTCCTATACGATCTGGGCGGAACACTCCCCACCCTCACCTCAAGCCGCCATCGCCGCCCCCTCAGCCCCCACCACCCCCGTCCAGTCCCGCGCTTGGGGTGGTGGTTGGGCATGGGGGGATGTTGGCGGGGTGGTCGTTGGTGGGGGTTGGGGTGGTGGAGGAAACCAGAAAACAGACCACTGTGGCACGTGGCTGACTGGGGCTTCAGGGTGAAGGAGGATGAATAAAATGGCCGGAATTAGGCTAACGGATTGCTTCGTTTTTGGGCGGGGGGGGGGGGGGAGAGGAGGGGAGGATCATTAGGTCATTCATTCATTCATTTGCTTGGGGGGGGTGTCATTCGGTTTCTTATGCTCGCCCTTAAAACGGTCGACTCTTCTGACTGACCGGTTGCTGCTCACGGTTCCAGGCCCGTTGTTGAAACTGGAAGCTATCGATCTTACTGTTTCTACTGTATTTCAGTCATTGCAAGTCATCATCGTGCTGGGTCTCTGAGTCCTTCTCCGAGGAGAAGGTCGGTCGGTCACGGGACTACTGACCTGACAAAATAGCCTGAGTGACCAAGAAGGCCACACCTTGAGTGCTTATGAGATAATGAGATCTAACCGCCAGCCTCTATAGAATGGGTCACCTGGGAGGCATCGTGACACCATGCTGAGTCTTCTGATGAGAAAACGATTCTGTGGATGGTGATCGATGCTTGATTGTTTGAGCTATGGCTCTAGAACCACCCCACCCACTCCATCCCCAAGGTGGGTACACAGTTTTGAAGACGCTAGCCTGCTGTGAATCCCCTTTGCCCGGCAGAGCGATAAAATGACCTCTTTTCTTCTAAGCTCCAAGGCCTTGTCTCTGGATTCTTGGGCTCATCGGGGACGGGGGCCGATCTTTCGGCAACAAGCGTGCTTCAGAAACAACGGATGCCCGAGAAGGACACTCTGCCTCTCCCTCTTCTTCCGGGCCTGAAATGGGGAGGAAAAAATATCGCTTCCCCTGGAAGCCGGAGTCCAGAGCCCGCCATCCGGAGGGACTTCTGGCTTGGCCTTCTCCTGGGGTGGGGGGAGGGCACGCCACCGCACGTGTTCTTTGTCAACTCCCCGTTTCTCTCTTCTCGAGTTATCTCTTTGGGAAGGCTCCCACACTGGATGAAAACAGACAGACAGGCTGGTATCTCTCCCTACCCCACCCTTCGCCCCCCAAATGACTGAACTTCTGTCCCATCAAAATCACCACTTGTTTTCCAACGTGGCTTTCTTGGATCCTGGAGGACTGACATCAACTTAGAGCCAAGATGGGCACAGAACTGAAGGACCTTCTCGGCTGGCCTAAGAAGTCTGTCATCGTGATGTGGGAGGTATTCTTCGAGGGACCTATCTGACTAAGTGCTTGACGGCCTTTTGGACTTTGAACCAACTTGGAGATAGGAACTAGGATGAGAGGGCCCCCGAAATAGCTCAGCAAACTCTTCTCCACCCTTAGAAGAGAGACAGACAGATAGACAGACAGACAGAGAAAGAGAGAGAGAGAGAGAGAGAGAGAGAGAGACAGACAGACAGACAGACAGACAGACAGACAGACAGTGTGTGTGTGTGTGTGTGTGTGTGTGTGTGTGTGTCTGTCTGTCTGTCTGTCTGTCTGCCTGCCTGCCTGCCTGTCTGTCTGACGGTCTGTCGGTCTGTCTGCCTGCTTATTGTAGGAACTCTCTGTCAATGGAAGTATAGTTGACTTACAATGTTGTGTTCATTTATGACGTACGGCATAGTGATTCACTTATTCACACACACACACACACACACACACACACACACACACACGTATACTTTTTCAGGATAGGTTATTACAAGCTATTGAACATAGTTCCCTGTGCTAGACAGTAGGACCTACTTGTGTACCTAGTTTGTATAGGGTGGTTTATATCTGCTAATCCCAAACTCCTGATTTATCCCTCCGCCTTACCCCGTTCCTCCACCCTACCCTGTCCCCTGTGTTAACCATCGGTTTCTTTTCCATGTCTGCGAGTCCAGTCTGTTTCTGTTTTGTAAATAGGTTCCTTGGAGTCTTTTTAAAATGGAGTTATTTATGTATGGATGGGTGTCTTGACTTACTTTCAGATCCCACCTAGAAGTGATGGCATAGGATATCTGTCTTTCCCTGGGTGACTGACTTCACTAAAACTATGGAACGCTTCACGCATGGGCGTGTGTCGTCCACGTTCAGGGGCCGTGCTGATCTTCTCTGGATGGTTCCCATGTTAGTCTATGTCCTGTGGCAGCAAGCGCTTTCCTTAGGGTTTTTGTCTCAACCTGAAAGCCAGCCCGGAGACTGAAGGTCTTCTAGTTGCCTCCACTATCTGCCTAGGACCCTCTCCACGAATGTTTCCCATTTTCTCTCACCCTTTTGCCTTGGCATCATTGAGTACGAAAACGCTCCGTCTCCTGAAGCCCTGCAGACGGAAGCTGGACAACGGGAGGTAAACGTCAGAGAAATGGCCACAACAGCTCCTGTGGAAACCATCCTCGGGCCTGTTTTCGGGGGAGCCGCTCAGAGAGTTGAGCCGAACACCCCAGGACCTCATCAGAGGCATTTCAAACTGCTCGAGCCGTTTCGATGACCCCGATGTGTGGAAATCTCCTACCAGACTGACCCCCTACTCCCGGCCCTGAATCTGGTTTCTCATCTGCTCCGACGATTCACCTTTGTGCTGTACTTTGGTTGTCCACACAAGTGCCTCTTAGGCGATACCTGACTGCTTGCTCCCTAGGCCTAGCTTCAGAAGCCCATCGACACCACCGCCTCCTGAGACGAGATACTACAACTGTTTCCTTGAACAGACCTGTTCTCAGAACTAAGAAACTGGGTCCATGGAACGCAGGCCCCCTAGGAAACCATTCCCTCCCTCCTGCCCCCAGACCGCACGCACGCACGCACGGACGCACACGCACACGTACAGTCAACAGCCCAGCTTTTAATGTGTAAAACTTCCAGGGAAGTTACAGAATAGGGAAATGTTGGGGTCCAGAGTAGGCTGCCCCAAAATGTGCCCGATGGATTATGCTGAATGAAAGGGACTTCACAAGTGGCCAAGGGGGAGGGTATAGGTCAGTGGTAGAGTGTGTGCTTAGCAAGCAAGCACAAGGTCTTGGGTTAAATCCCCAGTACCTCCGGTCAAAAATAAATGCATAAAATCGAATTCCTCTCCCCGCCCGCCCCCCAAAGTATACACTGCTGTATGTCAACTCTGTCTCAATAAAACTGGAAGGAAAAAAAGGAAGGAAAAAAAAAAAAAAGCATGATTTAACAAAAGAAAGAAACAAAGAAAGAACTGCCCGAGGCAAGAGGAACACTCTGTCCCTCCTTTCTGCCTCCCTGGAAGCAGGGGAAAAAGAATTTTTTTTTTTTTAAAGTCTCCCATCCCAGAGGAATCTATCAAGTCAGAGGTCTGCTTCCATGCCCTTCCATGATTCTCAAACGGTTTAGTGGGGTTTACCCAGGTTAGGAAAAGGAGGGGACTCCTTTGGCCTGAGACCAGGCGAGATTCTCCCCCTCCCTCCCGCCTCCCTCCGTGCAGTTGGGACGGGGTGGCCTAAGGGTGGGGAAATTGAAACCAAAAAACAAAAGCCGTTCAACAGAGAGGAGCCGGAGGCCAAGTCAAAGGCTCTGACCTGAGCACAGAGCTTTCTGCATTTGAATGAAGCGATTGAACGAGGCCCTGCCGAATGGATCCTCCTGACGTCCCCGCCCCCGCTTCCAGGAGACAGTCCAGTCGATTTAGGACCCGATTTGGGACCGATCGGTGGAGGAGGCCTGGGCGGCGGCGGCAGTGGCGGCGGCGGCGGCGGCGGCGGCGGCGGCGGCGGCGGCGGCGGCGGCGGCGGAAGCAGCGGCGGGGGGCGGGGGGGGGGGTGCGCGGGCGGGGGCGGGACCAACGGTCGCTCCAGCTCTGCCTGCCTGCCTGCCTGCCTGCCTGCCTGCCTGCCTGCCTGCCTGCGGGGCTGAGGCCTGAGGGCCACGCTGGTTCCTGCCACTCAGGGAAACTTGTGCGGGTGTTGCCGAAAGATCGCCCTCCCCAACCCCGTCCCTGACGAGCCAAATAACCCAGAGACAGGGTCTTAGAGTTTAGAAGAAAAGAGGCAGCTTGATTGCTTTGCTGGGCAAAGGGGACTCACAGCAGGCTAGTGCCTTCCAAACTGTGAACCCGTCTTGGGGTTGGGGTTTCATGCTTCTGTGGACGAACAGGTTGGAGCATGAAAGGGAATCACAACAGGCGGGAGCATAAAAGGTGCTCATGATCAACAAGGGTCTCTGATAAAACTTCCTCCTAAATCTGGATGAGTGTCTGGTAACATGGGACCTCCTGGTGGTCTAGTAGGTCATCAGCCCGTGACCTTCTTTCTCTGGTCAGACTCACCCGGCGGCACCAGCGCCACGGAGGAACTCGGGGTGGGGGGGTGGGAGGGGGCTGGTCGTTCTCCTGAGCTTATCCTCCCGTGACTCCCTTCCTGGGGAAAGACTCAGACGTCAAACATGATTGTCAATTTGAACGATCAGAGGAAGGTCCAATCAAACAGTTAGAATCGACAACTTTAGCTGCTTTGAACAGTGGGCCTGGGGCTGGGAGCGGTGTCTGGTCAGTCGAGTTTGCTGATCGTTCTAAAAGCAAGCAGTAAGCATAAAGCCAAAAATTGGCTTAGCCTAAGTGCGGCCACTTCATGATTCCTCCTTCACTGGGGGCCGAGGCGCGGGGGAGGGCGGGGGTGGGGGACACGACTGAGGTGGCGACGAACTTCTCCGTGAATGCTCGGAGCCGAACTGCTCTCTGGGCCTAGGTCCAAAAAAGGCCTGAGTCTCAGCTATGACAGGTTCTCTCTCTTTCTGGGCACATGGACTGACTCGCCCCGCATCCTCCCATCCTGTCAGACCCTTCGGACACGCACCTCCACCCGAGGAGTTCTTTGGCCTCGTCCAGAAAAAAACAAACACACGCACGAACAAAACCAACCGAGCACACAGAAACCCTGATGATCTCCTTGGACCCCATTCACTTCGGAGAGTCCCTCTCGTAGAAATCCCCTCAGCTCGATGATTTCACCATAGCCGCCTCCCTTTCTCTGCCGCAGTGACCCCCACCCCCACCCCCACCCCCACCCCCACCCCTGCGTGGGCCCTGTCCCTCTACCTATCAAAAACCAAACCCCAGGAGAAAAGAAAATCAGAATGCTGCTTTGAGCCACTGGATCTGTGAAAGGAACCAAACAGAAAGCCGAAATAACCAAACCAGCCGAACACCAAAAGCGAACAGACAGATACCCCAGAAAGAAGGGCACGCTGACCCTGGCCCCTTTCCTTCCTGGAATCAGGACATAACGTAGATCTACACCCCACCCCCGACCCCACCCTCCCCAGATGTCTTCTTTATGCCGGAACGAGAGTGACGTTCTTAGTGTCAATGGTGCTGTTTTGGAAACGACAGGCCAGCCAAGAAACAAGCACCACTCGGAGGGTTGGAGTACTCAGATTTCTTACGCCGGCGGGCTCAGAGGGGCTTCTGCTCCTAAGCCCTGAGCACCCCCAAGACGTGCACGTGAGGTTTTCTAGGGTTAAGTACAAGCTTGGGGTATTCGGCCAATAGGCACGCGATAGCTTTAGCAACAACATTATCACAAGAGTAGAGGCAGTGAGGCGGCAAACCGACATTTCAAGGCCAGATATGTCTCTTTGAAAATCCAGCTGGCTAGCAAAGCATGAATAGGGAATCAGCAAACCGACACTTATTAATTTAGATTTACGAGTTAGCCCAGCAGACCTCAGATCAGGAATCCGACACTTGTTACACTTAGATTTGTGACTTAGCTTGTTAGCCCATCTGGGCTTTTCCTTCACAGTGTAAAGCGGAGAAGGAGAGAATTCTGTACAAACAGACCTCGATGAAAAGAATCCTCATCCTCTTTTAGGCCCCCACCTCAACACACACACACACACACACACACACACACACACACACACACACACACACACACACACACACGCATGCATGCATGCGCGCGTATAGTTACTCCTGTTCTCTCTCTCTCTCTTTCTCTCTCCCTCTTCCTTTATTACTGATGTTTTTAAAAATGTTTACTGATAACACAGAAAAAAATTGCTGAAGTGTTGTCCAGGAATGATATTCACTTTTGAAAACATGATATATATTGTAAAGGGTTTGGGCTCCCTTAGAAAAATCCCAGTCCAGGCACGATTGTATAGCACCTCTTTTCACTTTCAAGTATCTCATTTCAGACAATAAAGTAGCCTGTCATCTTCCTTGTGCATGACGTTTGTAACTGGCACAAGTCAAACGGCACAAAATTCAGACCCAATCTCCTGATCCGTATGATTCTCATATTCTTTTTCTTTAGTGACCCCAGAAGCTATGGGTCTGTGCCAACCACCCGTGGCTGTTCACTATCCAGCATTTCTTCCATTATCTTTATGTTGTCCTGTTTCTTGGAAGTATTAGTGCAGCTACTTTTCCCGATGGTCTGTCTCTGTCTCTGTCTCTGTCTCTCACTCTTTTCTCCTTCTATTTTGGGGGGGAGGGGCATGGGTTTGATTAGGTAATTTATTTATTTTAACGGTGGTTCTGGGGATTGAACCCAGGACATCATGCATGCTAAGCAGGCACTCTAACGCTGATCTACATCCTTCTCTACACCGCCCCCCCCCCCGACCCTCCAGCACCCCCCCCTCCCCGGCCAGGGCCTGTCTTTGCTCAACCCAATAGAAGAGCATTTATGTTTTGCCAGTTTTCTGGGTCCTTCTTTGTTTCATAAAACTGAGAAGAAATACGTGTGGAAGTTCTCTCCTATGAATTGAACAGACTGAAGATCCTTTAAATAACCAAATGAGGTGGAAGTGCCGAGAGTACCATACGGGAACACACCGAGACACATCATCATCAAATTGACCAAAATTAAGGGTAAGGAGAAAATATTAAAATGAGCGAGAGAAAAGCAACAAATAACATACAAGGGAACTCCCGTAAGGTTATCAGCTGATTTTTCAGCAGAAACTCTACAGGCCAGAAGTGGGTGGCACAACATATTGAAAGTGATGAAAGGGGAAAACTGACAGCCAAGAATACTCTATTCAGCAAGGCTCTCGTTCAGATTTGAGGGAGAAATCAAAAGCTTCACAGATAAACGAAAGCTACAAGATTTCAGCACCATCAAGCCGGCTTTACAAGGAATGTTAAAGGATCGTCTCAAGTCATCAAACCCTAAGAAAAGAGAACAAAAAGATGACAGAGAAAGGGAGGGAGGGAGGGAGGGAGGGAGGGGGGAGAGAGAGAGAAAGAGAGAGAGAGAGAGAGGGAGAGAGAGAGAGAGAGGAGACCTACAAAAGATGGCTTTGCCTGTTTAGGGTCTTCCGTTGTTCCTTATAAATTTTGAAATTGTTTGTTCTAGTTCTGTGAGGAATGTCGTGAGTATTTTGACAGGGGTTGCATGGAACCTGCGGATTGCTTTGGGTAGTGTGGCCATTTTGATAGTATTGATTCTTCCAATGCAAGAGCACAAGACAGCTTTCCATTTCTTTGTGTCATTTCAGATTCTGGAGTATAGGTAACCTCCTCGATTAAGTTTATTTCTAGTCATTTTACTGTTTTTGACGCAATGGAAGTGTTTATCCCAGTTATAAAATTCTGGTTTTTAAAGTGGAGGAGGGAAAAAAAAAAAAGAAAAAAAAAGGAAAGGAAAGGCCACAAATGGCAAAATATCCTTCTTTATTACGGGTGAATTGTATTCCATTCCGTGTGTGTGTGTGTGTGTGTGTGTGTGTGTGTGTGTGTGTCCCCTCTTCTTTATCTATTCAAATATTGATGTGCACTTAGGATGCTTCCGTATCTTGGCCATTATAAATGATGTTGCTGTTAATAGCAGGGTGTGTGTATCTTTTTGAATTCATTCTTATTTTGCGGTTGGCTTTATTCCTTTGATAACTAGGTAAGTTTAAAAAGCTAAAGCGCTAAACCTTCCTGGAAACAATGAACAGTACGTATATGTAAATTAAAAAATATGTGTGCAGTAAAAAATTAAAAAATAAATAAATGAATAAAAAAGAAAGAAAGACAAGGAAATTAGCTATCAAGCCATGAAAGACATGGAAGAAACTTAGAAGACATCTTACTAAATCAAAGAAACCGGTCTGAAAATGTTACCAACTGGACAATTCCAACCAAAGGACATCCTGGAAAAGGCAAAGCTCTAGAAACAATAAAAAGATCGTGGTATCCAGGGGTTTGGGGAGAGGGAGGGAAGGAGGAATGAACAGATACAGCGTGTGGGATTTTTTTAAGGCGATGAAATTATTCCGTCGGATACCATAGTGGTGGCTACATGTCATTATGCATTTGTCAAAACCCATAGAACGTACGACATCAAGAGTGAACCGTCATGTAAACTATGGACTTTGATTGATAATAGCGTGTCCATGTCGGACCACCAGTTTGACCAAATAGGCCACACTGATGAGGGATGTTGAGGGGAGGGGAGGATATATGTGTGGGTGGGGAGGGCTGTGTGAGAACTCTCTGTATTTTCTGCTCAATTCTGCTGTGAGCCTGAAACTGCTCTAGGAAATAAAGTCTATTAATCAAAAAACAAAAACAAGAACAAACACAACGAAAAAAACAAAACAGCCAAATGAGGTGAACCAGGATTCAGTCATCCAAAATGGAGCTGGACGGCCAGTGGGAGGAACTTGGTTGCAGACATAGTCTTGTTTCGGGGAGGGGCACGTTGTCCCCTCCCTCTACACATCTTGAGTCCTCTGGGCTGGACTGATCCAAAAATGGACCCCAGACGGATCGTTGAGCAGGAGCGACAGGGAACCACCTCCTGTCTTTCATTCAAGCACTCATGTGTCCCCGAAGCAGGCAGCTTTTCTCCGTTTTAGGACAAGAAATCAGCCCTTTGTGCGAAATGGACCGGGCTGAGAGACTTTGGTTTTGGGTGACCCGTCTGTGAAGAATCGAGACGGAGTTTGGGTTTTGGGGGGGAAGCCCCTGAAAGAAGTCACGAGGTTGGTTGGTTTTCTCTAGGCTTCCGGGGCCTGAAGGCTCTCAGTGGGAGAGCAGGGTGATTTCCTAAGTCCAGATGCAGGGAGGGCACCCTCCACGGAAGTAATTGATTTCCCGCTTTCAGGGAGACAGAAAGAAGAGTCTGAGGGTCCGGTCCCTCTTGCGTCTGCTGGCCCCTCGGCTTCTTCGGTCACTCTCATTTCTAACCTATCCGTGTGCCACGGAGGCACATACATGTTTGGGGTGGCCTCCCCTGGGTCCCGACACCGGCATCCATGGGGGGAGGGGGGGCATGAGTGGTCAGAACTGTATCAAGCTCAAGGGCGCCACCAACCGGTTTCAAAAACAAATCTGCCAGCAGCTGCTAGCTGCAGCCTTGTCGTTTCAAAGTTCCCGCCTTGCTCTTGTGGTGTTTTCTTTCGTTTCCCCTTCTCCACTTGCCCCGTGGGGTAGTCTGGTGACACACACTTCCAGTGCTTCTTTCTTGCATCTGTGTCTCCTGGGCTGCAGTCCTAAGAACCCCCCCATCCCCCCCGCCCCCCCCCCCCCCCGCAATAAGCTCGTTTCTTTACCCTCCACCAGGTCTCCTGGCTTGGGAATCTCGGTTCACACCATGTGTCTCGTGTCCTCTCTGAATTCATGGGCCCAGCCATCCACCCTAAGGAGACGGAGGGAGGGAAGGAAGGCTTTGACCTGGCGACCTTCCTTGCCGGCATCCTCCGGATTTCGGACCCTTCAGTGTGCCACCCGCCACCCGCCATACCACCCTCACCCTGAGGCCTAGCCCTCGGGGCTCCGTCCACGCGGAAACCTGAACGCGGACGGACGGACCTGGATGGCGGGCGGGGTGGGGGTGGGGGTGGGGGTGGGGGTGGGGGGCGGAGGGGCTTGCTTCATCACCGCCGGAACCGTGGAGGCGACCGAGACAGACGCGTCCTTCAAGAGGTGAAGGGACACGTAGCCCGGGCTAGGTCCGTGCCACGGCATGTGATTTGGCTCTAAAAAGGAAGCCAGGGGCCCGTGGAGCCGAGAGACCTGTGGGAGACAGGCGGGGCAGTTTCTGCGTGCACATGACTCCCTGAAAGGAGCCAATCTGAAAAGGTGGCATCCTGTAGGGTACCGGCTCTGGATGACGTTCATTCTCAAAAGGGCAAAAGCCCAGAGAGGGTGAAAAGATGAGTGGGGTTGTGTGTGTGCGGGGGTGAAGGTTGTCTCTCTCTCTCTCTCTCTCTCTCTCTCTCTCTCTCTCTCTCTCTCTCTCTCTCTCTCTCTGTGTGTGTGTGTGTGTGTGTGTGTGTGTTGTGGCGGGGGGGGGGGGGTTGTTGATGAATAGGTGGAGCACAGGGGACTTTTAAGCAGCAAAACTCTCCGGTAGGTAGGCCCACGATGGGATGAAAACCAACGTGTTGGCTATGGCATTCCCTAAGATGGGGTGAACTGAAAGAACCCTTCTGGGTGTCTGCCCCTCAGCCGAAGTTTAAAGTCCTTCCTAAAGCCAGAAGGTAAAGACACCCGTGAGCAATCTGAGCGGCCATTGCTGAGGGGTAAGAGCGAGGCCAGTGAATCCAGTGAAAGACTGACTGACTGACGTGGGGGCCTGGGTCCCTCGGCTCGACCCCCTTCCCCGGGAAACCGAAGCCTTCGACGCAGGGATGCGCTTTGACACGCTTATGTCTCATCAGAGAAGGTTTCTTCTGCCTGGCATTGTGTGACGGGGCCGAGATACCCGTCCTCTCCTCCTTTGCATGAGGTAGCCGTCGCTCCCGCCTTGGCGCAGCGGTGAAGAAGGCTACCAGAAACACGGTTCTGCGTTTCTCTCTATACCGTGGGCGAGCGTCACGGCTTTTCCTTGCGTTTCACCATGCAGTCAGAGGGCATTATCAAAACTAAGCGTGCCATCCAAATTTTCCTTTTCCTTTTTTAAAGTGACTGTCAAGAACTTAGGCAGCATCGAGTGAAAACGTTGGGCACCTTCATCTCTTGGTTTGTATGGAGCCAGCTAGGTCATCAGACCCACATCACCATGATTTCTGAATTCTAAGATACTTTCAAATCCATGATATTGTACATTCCTGGGTCCTGGGATGTCATTCTGGTTGATCAGGTCAAAGGGAATGTGTCCCTCCGTAGCACTGATTAACACGTCAGCTTATTTAAACGACAACACAGGAAATTCCCTTCGGGCGATATTCATTCCACACGCTCAAGGAAACCGATAGGTTGTGTGCCTGAGCCCACACAGTGTGACGCAAGAACGGGGTGGGGGTTGAGGGAGGGGGAACTCTGGCTAGTGTCCGGGACCTAACGCGAGATAGAGTGGAGGGTGATTTTTGCCCTTCTTCAGGGTCAGGGTGAATCGGCCCGAGGTTGACTTGTGCGCTCAGAAAGAGGGCCTTTATCGGATGCCCCGAGCCGACTTTTCTTTTCTTCTTCTTCTTTTCTTTTTTCAGTTTTATTGAGATAGGTTTGACATACAGCCCTCTATCAGTTTCAGGTGTACAGCACAATGATTTGACTTCCATAGATTGTGAAGTGATTATTAGGTAACTTTAGTGAACATGAAACAACGATATTTTAAAAGGGGGTTTAATCAACAGAACTGCTGTTTATGATGATCATCTATTCCTAAGAGAAAGGACAGATGAACACTCCAAAATGCAGGAAGTGCATAGTCACAGAATGATGAACAATCTTTACCCGTGCAGACGTTTTGACACCAGGATACGTGGAAAGCTGAAGTCTTAGAACATAGAAATATGTGGCTCTCCATTTGACCTGGAAATCTCCTTGTTGGAAAGAAGCTAATTTCTCCTCCTCATCCTCGTCCTCGTCCTCTTCCTCCTCCTGTCTTTTTAATTTAAAAAACAAATTTTTTTTTTAACAAAAAGTTTTTATCTTTTCGGAGGGGGGACGGGTCGTTAGGTGTCTTTATCTACGTTTTAAGTAATTATTTAGATTTATTCTACGTTTTCAGTGGTGGTAGTGGGGACTGAGCCCAAGGCCCTGTGCATGCTGAGCACGCACTCTACCGCAGAGCTCTATGCTTTCCCAGAAAGGAGCAAATTCCTAAACATAGAGCTGGATGAGCAGGTCAGCTTTTTGATCTCATAGAAGCAGCGGCCCTGTTCTCTGGGGGAACCGTCCTTATCTTGTCCGTCTCGACAACGTCAGAAACGTCTACATAGCCCACAATGGCCTGAGACTGAGGCCAGGGGGCTGAATCAGGTAGAACCTGAAACCAAATGGAAGAAACAAAAAAAAGGGGGGGGGGGCACGCGGAGGCCTTTTTAAACGTGCACACTGCTGCGAGGGCTCCCTCGTCGAAACTCTAATTCGCAGCCTTCTTAAGGAGAAATATACATCTGAAACGTCTTTTTTTCCACGCAGAGTTTAAAAGCTTTCACCCTCCGAACCGAAAAACCTTACCCGTCCCATCGGTTCTTTCTAAGTGAGTGGGTTCTCTAGTGTCCTACGCGTCTGCTGGGAAACAAGCTGCTGGAAAACAAGCAACTAGAAACCAAGCTGCACCAACATTTCCATGAGCTTAAAATCTTACATTCACACTTAACTTGCTTAAAAATGCACACGCTTGCTTTGTTTTCATGTTTTACACAGTAGATGACCTAGAACATGCATGATGCTAAAGAAATTGTGTGAGGGGCAATCCTGAGATTGACCGTGAGGGCACAAAGGATGGCGGATATTTCCTTAGGGTAAAACAATGGACGGTCATGGGAAGCCAGATCAGCCATTAACAGAACTTGGTTCTGGCAGGAAAGCATGCGGTTTAACCCCGGGGAAATATTTGCTATCTCGAGATGTCCCAGAGGCAATCACAGGATATACACTTAGAAATTTTGCATCCCCGGAGGAGGGTGATTGTTCCTGGAAGGGTTAGGCCTGAAATGAATCAGTTAGCCAGCAAGCAGAACTTCGTGCTTCTGGTATGAAATATCTAAAGCCCCACCTCTTTGATCGCATATCTTTTTTTTTTTTTTTTCCCCCCTGAGCCGTAGACTCCCAATAAACAGGATGTCGACCAGGCTTTTGGCACTCTAGATCCACGAGACCTTGAGTCCCCTGGTCTCATTTTTGCTCTTTACTTTGTCTCTTTGTTTCTTAATTCTTGCGTCGCCCGTCCTCAGACACGGTCCCGAACTGCGCTGGACGCAGCACCCGTCCTACCCGACTCATGAGTGACCTATAGTTTTTAAATGAAAGCTACAAAGTCTCTGGTCATGTCGATCTGCTGGTCTCGTCTGTATGAGACAGGGCATTACCTGAGTTTCAGAGACATACACAGACACACACAGACAGACAGACAGACAGACAGACAGACAGACACACACACACACACACACACACACACACACACACACACACACACACACACTCTAAGGGGAAAAAAGAACAAAGAAAGAAAGAGAAAGAAAAAGAAAAAGGCTCAGGGGAATAAAGGATTCGCTTGCTCTCTGTGACATGACCCAGCAGACCTAGTTGTCACAAGACAGGAAGCTCAACTCTCCATGTTTACATGATGTGTTCCTGAGCTTTCTTGCAGAAAATTCTCATGCATTTCTTTCCCCTCACGGAAGTCTTCTCTATTCCCCACAGAGCCTGGGGCGATGGCTCTGCACCCTGGAGGCGCCTGCGGCCGATCCAAGATATTGGATGATTTGTGGAAGTGATCAGTGATCCTGAGACAAAGCCCTTCCTTTAGGTAGAAAAGCAAGTGGCCCCTGCTGCTCAGGGAGCTGGTGCTCCCCTTCCCCCCCTCCCGTCATGCCACCTTCTCCTTTGTGCACAAGCTATCACTTTCGCAACAGAGCTTGGCTTGCCTGAGAGTCTTGTGGAAGCCATCCTCATTTCTATGGTACTGCCGTCCAAGGATCTGGAAAGGGCCCAGTCCCATGTATGCATGTAGGCACGTGTGTACGTCCCCGGCTTGTAGGCCTGACGTGTTTCTCCCTCCAGATACACTTGCCAGAGTTCATTCACGAAAGAGCTCTATGGAACTGGTTTTCAAGGGAACATGCAGGCAGGGAATGCGAACAGGCAGGAACCCAAATGTTTTCCTTCAGGTTGACATGATCTAGGACAGATCCTTCCATCCAGAAAACCAAATGTCAAGGGATTGGTCTCGTGAAAAGAGCCATGTCTTGATTGTGACGAGCAGCGTTCGAGGTGAAACTTTTTGCCTCCCTAGGTTTACCCCGAATCCTTGAAGTTCCTGTGGGTTACCTCTGTCATGAAATGTGTCAGCCAGAAAAATAAAATAAAATAAAATAAAATAAAATAAAATAAAATAAAATAAAGAGTCTGGGAGCGATGGCTGGCTCGGTCTCAAGTCTCAGGAAGTGTTCACATCCCAAGCAGTCCTGGGGGGTAGTGTGTGTGTTGGGGGGGGGGGGGGCGGAGGCGGCCCGTCTCTGAAAAATTGGTGCCTCCTCCACGTAGTTTTTGGTCCCTTGCAACTGGAGCGTCTGGCGACATCCCTGGAATGTTTAGATCGTTTCCAAAGAAGATGAGATACGGAAGCGTTCGTTCCTGGCTCCATGAGTCGAAGGGGACGTGCTTTGATATCCTTCTGATAGGAAAGACTCGAGATCTGTCAGTGTGTTGGCCGACATGACTGGTATACCTTCGGAGGACGGATGGACCGACAGACAGACAGACAGACAGACAGACCGGAATACATACATACTTACTTACTTACATACGTACGTACGTACATACATACATACGTATGTGCATACATACATATATACATACAAGTAAAATAAAATAAAATAAAATAAAATAAAATAAAATAAAATAAAATAAAATAAAAGGATGCTGTGAGGAGAAAGTGTCTGTTTCTGGCTAGGACCAAATCGTGTCCGTACGTGGACCGGTTGGGAAAGACTGGTGTCCCAGATGGTTCACCGTGACTTCCTCGTGAACATTTGCTGTGACCGATTCGGGCTTGCTTCGGAATAGTCACGGTCTCCGGAATAGTCACGGTCTCGTTCTGAGGAACGTCTCCTGGAAAGCATGTGGAGACCATCTTCGTCTGCCGTCCTTAGGAAACGTTCCAGCAGAGCGGGTGTCCGAGAGCCTCTAGGGGCGATGGCTATGCTTAATGGACGTCTGTCCATCTTCAGGCCGAATTTCGTGGAAGCATGCTGATCTGGCCAGCTGACAAGTCTGAATGGGGGTGATTTTTGGTAGAAATGCGCGTCCTTGGAGAGACCAGGGGAAGGGGAGCATGTCTCAGTGGAAACTCTCGTACAGCGTGATAGAGATGAGAATGCGGTTCTGTGTCATCATCTTTGCGTGCTTCCCGCCACCCTCCCCCTCCCCACCCCGCCCCGCCTTCCACTGATACGCTGGGCCACGTCACGCGTGCTTCGAGTTTTCTCCGATAGTTGGCCAACGCTCTTCCGACTCCCGTTGCCCATGGTTCTCCCGCTTTGGACTTGGCATCCTCGAGAACCAAAGCCGCCCTTTCCCTGAAGCCCCGCCGAGCCGGACTGAGCAGCTGGACATCTGCTGGAGAGAGATCACTGCCGTGTCCCCTCTCGAGACCCTCCTCCTGCCCATTGCTGTGGAGGCCGCTTGGAAAGTGGACCTGAACCCGCATGCGTTTTTCAGGCCGCCCGAGCCTCTTCGAGCCCGACGCCTAGACATCTTCCTGAGTGGTGGCGCTCCGGACTCACACCCGGGGTTTCTCGTTGGCTTCGGCCACGGACCTTTGTCTTCCTGGAACGAAAGACCAGACCGGTTTCATCAGGTGGAACCACCTGCCTGGTGGCGGGACAGTCGTGGAGCCCTATGGACCACCCCGAAATGTATGTGCAGCCCAAGGGTGATCTCTCCAGCTGAACAACCATCGAGGCCCAAAAGGACCCCCCCCCCCCCGCCCCCGCCCCGGGAAGAAAGAAACTTTGACCTTGACCCTTAGCTGCCCGAATGAGAATTTGGATCGGGGTTGGGTAGGGTGATGGAGATCTCCCTTGGTCCAGTTCCCGTGCGCAGGACTTTCAATGACTGTGTCTTCCTGAAAGGACACCCGCCCCCTGACCACGCTGTCTCGTCATCAGTTTGTTTCCACGAGGGATGAAGTGTCATTGTGTGCACGGCAAAGTTGGCCGCTGCCTGTTCGGTCCGCCATCGCTCCGTAAAGGACCGAGGAAGTGTGCGTTGTGACCAGTGACAGATTTCGGAGCCCGTGGGTGGTGGACGGGTGTGTATCTGTTATCCAGGTCACGCGCGACGCGGTGTGTCGTGGTGTGGCCCGCCCGGCCACCCCACCTCCCTTCCCCCATGGAAAATCAAGAGAGAGTATTGCCCGAGACAGACGAAAGTGCAGCCACGAAACCTAAAAGGATGACCCTGGATGTCAACTTGGAGGTGGCTAGGAGACGGCTGAGCATGCATAGGACCACACTGCCACCGTGTGGGATGCTGCACACGTGTCGCCGTCGTGGTTTTCAGCTCCTCCACCTATTGCCCTCACCTACATCCACTCTTTATCTCACTGAACTCTTTTTGAACTCTTTTTTTTTTTTTTGGGAAGACAGTGAGAATTTTCTCTCTCTCTCTCTCTCTCTCCCTCCCTCCCTCCCTCCCTCCCTCCCTCCCTCCCTCTCTCTCTCTCTCTCTCTCTCTCTCTCTCTCTCTCTCTCTCCTACTCTCTCTCATAATTGACCTGACAATAGGATGTCAGTTTTCACGTGTCCACCATAGCGATTCGGGATTCTTCCATGTTCCACGATGATCACCGCGATGAGTCTGGTTACGGATCCGTCACCGGACAGCGTCATGACAATAGTATGGATTGACTCGACTCGCCCTGCTGTCCATGACATCCCGTGATTAATGTATTTAATAATTGGAGATAACTGGAAGCTTGTACTTATTCCTCTCCCTCACCCATTGCACTCATTGATCCTTCTTGGTATCCATGAGTCTGTTTCAGCGTCCTTGCATGTGTTCCTGCGTATTGTCTTGGGGATTCTGCCTCGAAGTGACAACATCCCTCTTGGACTTAGGTCACTTGGTTAACATCATCCCCTCAAGGTGTAGGTCTCTCCAGACCACGTGACACTGTCCATTCGTCCATCCGCGGGCCCTTAGTGGAACTGCCGGGTCTTCCAGGAGTTTCCTGTGGGATGTTTTGAGGGACTTCTGTCCTGTATTCCCTAATGGCTTTCCTCCACCTCCGTTTTGCCCTCTCCCCCTCGCCCCCACTGCCAACCCCTGTTCCGTGTTGCCTTCTGTCTTCTGTCGGAGAGCGGATTCTGTCAGGTATGAGTCCATAGCTCTGTGTCCGCCCGCCAGCCCGCCCACCCGGCCCCATCGAACGGTGGTCTCTATCACATGTTCCGTCAGAAGCAGGCACTTTCTGCTTGTTTTTGGAACTTGCTGTCGTGATTCCAGGTTCTGGGCCTGTCTGGATATCTCTTAAAAACAGAAATGCGTGCGTTTTCCCCCTTTTTAAATTGTTTTTGCTTACTTATTTATTTATTTACTTGCTTACTTATTTACATATATTTATTTATTTAGGCTTTTTTGTTGTTGTTGTTCTTGTTGCTGTTGTTGTTTTTGGTTGTTGTTTGCTTATTCGGGGAGGGGAGGTAATTCGTTTCTTTTGCTGGTTTGTTGCCTGACTTAGTGATTGCCTGACTCACCGACTTCCTTATTTGCTTGAACGGAGGTCCTGAAGGTCGAACCCTGGACCTTGCGCGTGCTGGACAGGCACTCTGCCGCTGAGTTCTACACACCATCCTCCCCCGCCCCCGCCCCTTCCCCATTTGGATACAAAATAATTTTTTTTTCCTTTTAAACTGAAAAAGTCAGTTTGGGTCTCCTGCCCGTGTTTCATCATTGGTTTGTTGGCTTCTAGGAGGTGGAGTTGACCGAGTTCTTGGACTGTTTAGGAGAGGAACCCCTGATGGGCTGTGGTGGTGCTTTTTCTACATTTTTGTTTGTTTGTTTGTTTGTTTGTTGTTGTTGTTGTTGTTTGTTAAAACCCCAGAGTAAGTTCTACAACTTGATTTCCCTTTGGTGGTGGGTTTTGTCGTTTGTTTTCATGTTTTTTTTTTTTTCCACATGGGGCTACAGTTTCCCTGTCCACGTGTGACTGTGTGTCAAACACACACACCGACACACACACACAGACACAGACACGGGCACACATGCACACACAGACACGCGGATGCCCATGCACAGTGTTGTTCTGTGTAGATGCACTGAACCTCGATTTACCGAGCGGGTGGCTATCGACTCGCCCCCCCCCCCCCCAACCGCCGCCCGCATTTTTTTGTTTTTCCTCCTCCTCCCTGTGGTTGTGGTCAGCCGTGCTGACGTCCGTGTTCTCACGACCGACCGCGAGTGCGTTTTCCCCACGCGCCCATTTGTTGTCTTTGGGCTTTGTCGCGATCTGTGCCGAGATCGATTTTTCTTTCCACTTCGATGGGGTTGACGGTCTTCATCCTTTCTTTTCTAGCTTCTGGGCTTTGCCTGTCTGCTTTCAAAAGACCTCCTGCATTCGAGAGGACGGACTCCAAAGCCGATTCCTGCGTTGTTCTCGGAGCGCTCGCCTGGTTTCGGTTTGCCAGCCCCCGCCTTCCCTCCCTGTTTCCCTCCTCCCCTTCCCACCCCCCCCCCCCGCCGCCGGGAACCCGGGATCTCGTCCTGGTCGCTCTGGGCCACCCGCCGGCGTGTCCGTGTGATCTCCCCCGCCCGGGGAATCGCGTGGGGAGCGCGTCCCCTTCGCGGCAGCCGCCCGCCCGGCCGGCCGTGTCTTGCCAAACCCCGGCTCCCTCCGTCCTCCCCGCCCTGATCTGCTGCCGGGGTGGGTCGCGTCGCGTCGCGTCGCGTCGCGTCTCCTCATGCCGCCGTGCCGTGCCGTGCCGTGACGAGGGTGAGCGGGCTCCGAGGCGGACGCCACGGGGTCGCGCCGGCCGGCCGGCCGCCCGGCGCCTCAGCCCGGGACGGGCTCGGGCGTTTGGGCGGCCGGCGGTCGGGATCGGTTCCGGGGACGTTGGCGACGGCTGTCGGGCGCCATCTGGCTGCCGCTCTTGAGATCGTCCCTCTTCTCCCGAGCGTCGGCGACCTCGGCAAGGGATGGGGCTCGGCGGCGGGGCCCGAGGCAGACTTCGGGGAGGCTGGCGACACCGGCGGTGACAGTCCCCGTGACGCTGAGCCGCGGGCGTGTCCTGCTCTCGGCGCAGATTGGACTCGCAGGCTGATGAGGGGGTGGCTGCCGCCGCGCTCCCGGGATCTCGTGTGTAGGGGGAAGCCGTGTGGCCTGGCCTGGTCGACCAGCATCCGCCTGTGCCCCTGCAGCCGCGGGGACCGACCCGAGCCGATCGGACACGGCCTGCGCCGTGCCGCCGCGGGGGAAAGGGACGGGGTGTCCCGCGCCCGGGCCGCCGGCGGCTAGGTGGTCCGGCCCTCGTCTGTGTCCCTTGGACGACTGCTCCCGAGGCGAGGAGCGGCCCGGGCCCAGTGCGGTGAGGCCGGGGACGGGCGCGCTGGGGTTCCCGGTCGTCGGAGGCGCCTCCTTGGATGAAATGTTTTCTGAGTCCCGATGGACCCGGAGACGTGGCTGGGCCGGCCCCTGTTGGCGCGGGAGGCCAGGGAGGGCGCCCCCCGGCCCGTAAGTCTGCCCGCGTGGGTTCCGGTGGCATTTGAGGGACCGAGACTTCATCCGGACTCGGGGACCGGCACGGGGGCGTCCTGCGAGGGATGTGGGGGAGGCAGGCTTTCCCCGGCCCGGTGCTCGGGAGCGGTCCCTCGTGGGGGGCCCTCTCCTCGGAGGCGCCTCTGTGGCATCTCCCCGAGTCCCCGACCACGCGGGCGAGAAACGGGCAGGGCGTCCCCGGCCCGATCCCGTCTCCCTCTCGTCCCTTCCCATTCCCACTGCTACTGCTC
Organism: Vicugna pacos; assembly: GCF_048564905.1. NCBI lineage: Eukaryota > Metazoa > Chordata > Mammalia > Artiodactyla > Camelidae > Vicugna > Vicugna pacos. The sequence goes on from NW_027328721.1 coordinate 18,034,635, forward strand.
CTCCTCCTCCTCCTCCTCCTCCTCCTCCTCCTCCTCCTCCTCCTCCTCCTCCTCCTCCTCCTCAACCCCTCCCCCTCCCCCCCCCCGGTCGATCAGATGGCCCCCGAGAGCTTCGGGGCTGCCATTTATGGGGGTAGGGCTGGGGGCAGGTGGCCGGACCGAGGTCCCGGGGGCCCCCCTGCAAATCGTGGACCCGACCCGTTTCCGGGCGCTGTCATTTTTTCTGTCGTGTTGGGCATTTTCTGCCAGCAGATAGGTGCTGACACGGTCTTTCTCGGTGTCTTGTCACCGAGTGTTGGGTCTCCGGACGCGTGTGGGGCTCTTGGGCTTTGTCTCTGCGTGAGCCCTGGCCTGGTAGAAGCCGACTCTGCTTCTGACACTTGAGCCGCCCGCTCGGGCCTGCGCGCCGGCTCTCGTGTGTGCGTCCGGCTGACGTGGCCCGTGGTGCCGCCTCCGGTCTCTGGTGGCCCGAGGGCGGTGGGGTGAGGTGGCGGCGTGGGTCTTTTACCCCGTGCGCTCCCTGCCGCAGGCACCCGGTGGTGGCCGGCACGACCCCACCCTCACAGGCTCCGTGCCGCGTGTCAGGCATTCTCCGCCTGGGGTCGTTGGCCACTCTCCTCGTAGAGGAACGAGGAGTGGGTGGCGCCTGGCGAGGCTGAAGCAGGCCCTCCTCTGGTGGTTGTCCTCGCCGGGCCCTCCCCTCTGGCTCTGGGGCTTCCCTGCCCCATGGCTCGCTCGCTCGCTCGCTCGCTCACCTGACCGATGTGGTGACGTCATGCTCTCCCGGGCCGGGCCTAAGCCGCGCCAGACGAGGGACGGGACGTTCATGGTGAACGTGGCCTCTCTTCTCGTTCTGCCTGCGGGCCCCTCGCCTCTCCTCCACCGCCCGTGGGTGGCGGGGGCAAGGAAGGGGTGCGGACTCCGGCCCGACCTCGGTCTCCCGTGCCTCGTGGTGTCGGCGGGGCCGGGGTCTTGTGACGCGGCAGACACCTCTCGCCTCCTCGCCTGCTCGGCGTCTTGTCTCGCGAGCGGCCCTCCCCCGCGGTGGGGGAGGGCTGCCCCCGCCGCCACGCCACGTATCCCCTCGCCGGGGTGCGAGCGTGTCTCGCCTTGGCCCTCTGTGGTGCCCCTGGAGCGCTCCAGGTTGTCCCTCAGGTGCCCGAGGCCGAGCGGTGGCATCGCTTCCCGTCCCCAGCGAGTCCTCTCGGGTAACCCCTGCGGTGGTCGTGTGTCCCGAGCCACTCTCTTGAGCAGTGGGGGAGGGGTCGAGACGGTAAGCGAGGCGTGGCCGCTCCCCACCCTCGGTGGGGCCGGGGCCGCCTCCTGGTCGTCGTCCTCACCCTGTACCGGGGGGGACTGACGTGGCCGGGCGCACGCCGGGTGGGTCCCCCCTCTGCGGGGCTCGCGCCCGGGCGTGGGAGCGAACGTGGTGGGGCCGGGTGATGTGCCGGTGGGGGCGGGCGCCTGTCTCGTCCCCACGCGGTCTTGGGTGCGTCTCCTCGCGAGGCGGCACGGGCTTTCCCCGGTCCCGACCGCGAACGCTCGCTTTTCGGCCCGCTGCTTACCCTTGCCGCAGGCCCCTCCTGCCCAGCCGAGCGCTGACGTCCACCTCGGCGGACTTCCGTAGGCCTGAAGGGGGCCCCCGCTGGGTAGGGGGCGGTGCGCCCTCGGTGAGAAAGCCTTCTCTAGCGATCTGAGAGGGGAGCCTTGGGGGGTACCGGACAACCCCCAGCCGCCGCTCCTCCATCCAGAGCGTGCAGTCGCCACGGGGAGCGACTGCCGCAGCGTGTGGGCAGGGCCCCGCCGC
>NW_027328721.1:18051441-18078941 GCF_048564905.1 Vicugna pacos
TGGATATCGGATTCCTTCCTTAGAGCTGGGAAATTGTCAGTCATGCTTTCTTCAAATACCTTTTCGACCCCCTTGCTTCTTCCTTCCCCTTCTGGAACCCCTATTGTGCGTAGATGGGCACGCTTTCGATGGTCCCGTAGGTCCCTGAGATTGTTTTCGTTGTTCTTTATTTGTTTTTCTCTCAGCTGTTCTGATTGGGTTCTTTCTGTTGTCCTGTCTTCTGGGCCACTTATTCGCTCCTCGGCGTGATCTAGCCTCCTTTGGACAGCCTTTAGACCACTTCTCATGTCAGCCAATGAGCTGACCAGTTCTCCTTGACTCTTCTTTAGAGCTTCGATTTCGTTTTTGACGTACAGTATACATCTAAACACTATCACTTGGAGTTCCTTCGGTACTTGGATCTCTCCTTTTTTGAAATCTTGATCTAGCAGGCCATCCGTGTCTATTTTGTGGATCGTGCTTTCAGGGAATTTCTCTGGCTCTTTTCATTGGGAGTGGTTCCTCTGCTTCCTCATGCTGCTCCTATCTCTCTGGCACTGTGGCTTAAGGAGTATCAGTTATCTATTGTGGTCCTTAAGGAGTTTAGGTATTTATCTAAAGCCTATAGAGGAATAAAACTTTAAAAGGGGGGGAGAGGGGGGAGAGAGAGAGAGAGAGAGAGAGAGAGAGAGAGAGAGAGAGACAGAGAGAGAGAGACAGAGAGAGAGAGACAGAGAGAGAGAGACAGAGAGAGAGAGAGAGGGAGAGGGAGATAGAGGGAGACGGAGAGGGGGATAGGGGGAGAGAGAGAGACAGAGACAGAGACGGTGGGAGGGGGAGGGGGGTGGGGGAGCCGGATTTTAAAAGAATGGAGGAAAAAAAGGTTTGAAAACAGTGTACAAGCAATAATAGAAGAGCAAGTGGAAGCAGAAGAGCGATCGAGTTGAGACGTCTTCTAAAAGCCTTTAAAAAATAGAAAAGATCAGAAAATAAAACACAATTGTTTCAAAAGTAAATTTTTAAAAGGTAATCGGAAATAGAACAGATTTTAACAAGAGATAAAACACAGGATTTGAAAAGGAGGGAGAAAGAAAAGGTTTGAAGACACTGTGTAATCAATAATAGAAGAGTAAGTGGAAGCAGAAGAGCGATCGAGTGGAGACGTCTTTTAATAACCTTAATAAAAAGGAGAAAAAAAAATCGAGAAACGATATCTGAAACCTGTAAATAATCAATAACAGGAGATCTAAACCAAGAGAAGAGAAAAAGGAAAGGGGGTGGATGTTTAAAAATAAGAAGAATAAAAAGATTTTCAAGGAAACATTTAAAAGGGATTAAAACCGTCAACGTAGACGACTGTTCAAAAGTCAAGGTTAAAAAGGTAACAGAAGGTAAAACCGATAGAAGAGAGATTAAAAAAGAGAAAGGAAAAGGAAAAAAAAAGGGGGGTGGGGGAAGGACGTGTTCCCGGCACCGCGGTCGGATGCTGCGTTCCTCCCGGGAAGGAGGGTGGCTGGCTGGCCGCCCGCCCTCTCCCGGCCCCGGTCGTTCCGCTGCTCTGTGCGGCTGTGTGCTCCGACTCGGGTCGGCGGCGCTCCTCTCCGTAGGTGGGCTCGGGGAAGACCGTGGAACCGCCCCGCCCCTAGCTGCGTCCCCAAACTCGGCTCCTTCTTAGTCATGGTGGCGCGAGTTCTCTGAGGTACCGGGGCAGAAATATCCTATCTGCCTCGGGCTGTAAACGAATCTCAGTCCTGCCTAGAAGGCTGCGGAGCCCCCGGGTGCGGATTCGAGTCTCGGCCCCGCCCCCGCCCGCATGCTGCACGCCAGAGGCTATGGCGGCTGTGGCTGCGTCCCGCCTCTCTTCTCGCGAGAAGCGCCGGTGATGGCGCCGCGGATCTGAGGAGACGGAGGCTACGGCGCCCCTCCCCCCAGGGCACACCGGCCGTGTTGCTTTGCCTTTCTTTTCCCGTCATGGACGGGGGGGGGGGGGCGGGGGGGGGGCGGGTTGTTCTGCTCTGTATCCCCTCCCGGCCGCCGCCCTGGTCCTCCGCCCGGCTCGTGCGGCCTGTCCCGGCCCCTGGCTGCCGGCCTGCGACTCGGGCTGGGTGTCGCGGGGACCCTCTGTGCCCGTTTCACTTGGATCGGTCGGTCAAGGGGTGCTCTGGGTAGATCTGAGGCTCGGGGGCGCCCCCTCCGTCCCGTCGGCCTCTCCGTTGGAGAGGGGCAGTTTTGGCGAACGAGCCCTATTCCTCCTCTGCCGCTCCCTCCCCGCGGGACCGGTCCCTCCCGCACTGTTTTGCTTTTTACTCTTTCTTTTCTCCTTTTCTCCTACCAGATTTTGGGCGTCTTTGTCTTTCGAAGAGGGCGGTGTTCTGTCGGAGTTCCGCAGGTGCTCCGATTGGCCGAGTGGGTCCGTCGATGTGAGTTTTGGTGTATTTGTGGGAGAGGGTGAGCTACGAGTGTCCTTCTACTCCGCCGTCTTGCTTCTCCGCGGGTTATTTTTGAAGAGTAGGTGCTGGGGATTGAACCCTGGGCCTTTATTTTTTGCATGCTAAGCACGAGCTGTACTGCTGGATCTCTAGGCCCTCCCCACCGCAACACCCCTCCCCCCCTTTCCCACCGCCTCCATAGTACTCGATGAATCTCCTGACTAGATATCTATGCTTCCTTGGAATGGGGCCGTCCGTTTCTTCATCGGATGGATGGACGTCTGTGGATTCGTCTCGTTTCTCTCCACTGCGGTGGGTGGCATCGGGGCCTGGGGTGGGGTTGAGTGGCGTGGGCTGGGAACTGTTCTTCACGTGTAGAGGTGGAGCGGAGCGATGAGGATGGTGACTTTTTCCCCCGAGTGCTCACGCCGGGTGATGGAGGCCTGTGGTCTCACTTGGAAGAGGACTCGGGTGACTGGAACAGAGCCCGTGTGGGGTCGTTGTGGAGGGAGGAACTCCACCCCCCAGCCCCAGCCCCAGCCCCGGCACTTGTACCTCATCGAGGGACGGTCGGCCGAAAACAAATGAAAGCTGTCAGAGGTGGGGGTGGGGGTGGGGGTGAAGGGGTGGGTGTGTGTGTGTGTGTGTGTGTGTCCCCGTTCCCCGTACCACAGTCCCTGGTCGAGGCCCCCCGAGCGGAGAAACGCACGCCAGGCCGTCCGTGCTCCTGGTTGTCCGGCCGCGTGTCCCCGCCGCCCAGAGATCCCGAACCGTCCCGCTCGCTCCCCTGCCGGGTGCCGTGTGCCACCTGCCTGTCGGCCGGGCGCTATTTTAGACACTGCGAAGAAGTCGGCCGGACGGCCGGGCCGGGCCGGGCCGGGCCGGGCCGGGCCGGGCCGAGCCGAGCCGAGCCGAGCCGAGCCGAGCACGTCCAGGCCGAGGTGGGTGGTGCTGGGTTCAGAGGAGTGGGGTACAAGCGGGAGGCGGGCGTCGATGGAGGGGAGGGGGAGGGGGAGGGGAGCAGGGATGACGATGGGCTGGGGGGCTTGGCGTGTGGGGTGGGGGTGGGAGGGATGGTAGCCATCCTATGACTTTCTCTCCTCACCCCGCCTTTGGCAAGTCTGTTAGAGTGACGAGGTTGTGCTGGTTTCTGGCTGGTGCACACCACAGTGATTGTGTTCTTCTTTTTCCTGGTCTTTTTCAGGAACCCTCGTCCCGAGGGACTGAATCTAGTGCCCTGTGCTGCGCGGTACGACCTAGGGGTCGAATCTGCCAGGAGAGGTCTTACCCTGGAAAACTGCTACCATCCGGAATCCTACATGGATATTCAAGATCTTGCGGATGGATGGACGGACGGAAGACGGATCGAATGGAGGCCCCGCCCCATACCCCTGGACCCCTTGGCCCAGGAGGATCGTGATGGGTCTGGAAAGGACTCTTCCGACGAGGGTCTCGGGATGGACTTTCTCGGTCCGCGGAAGGTGTTTCTGCACAAAGAGGAAGAGAGGGGCGTTCTCGGCCGGAGAGCCCGAACCGCCTCCTTTCAGGGATCCGCTCCAGTCTGGGTCGGGGTCGGGGTCAGAACGCGACCACCGACGGCTCCCCTCCCTCGTCTTGGCGCTCCAACTTGGGAAACCCTCCTCCCTGCCCCCTCACCCATCTTCTCGTCAGCCTGCCTCCAGCTTCCCCGTGCCAACTACCTCTCTCATGCTGCCCGGACTTTCCTCCCCCCTTGGGCCGCCAGGAAGCTCTCCCACTCCTCCACGTGCTTTGGCTTGGAATCCCTGACAAACACAAGCGGTGCTGGAGGGCGGGGCCGGGGGCAGTGGCAGAAGGACTCCCTTCATCTTATGGGAGCGACTTTTATCTCCATAGGTGGCGATTGAGAAAACACATAAAATCACTCAGAAGAATACCCATGTGTAGTCTCCCTGACCTAGATCCGTGTCTGTCTGTCTGTCTGTCTCTCTCTCTCTGTCTCTCTCTCCATTTCGCTATTCTGTGTGTGTGTGTGTGTGTGTGTGTGCCTTTCTGTCTGTCTCCCTTGTCTCTCTTTCCTCTCCTCTCCCCTCCTCTCCTCTTCCCTGTTCTCCCCTCCCTTCCCCCCCTCACCCCTCCGCTCCTCTCTTCTCCCCCTCCCCTCCACTCCTCTCCTCTCCCCTCGCCTCCTCTCACTTCCCCTTCCCTCCCCTCTTTTCCCTCCTCTCCTTTCCTGTCCTCTCCCCTTTTTATCCCTCCTCTCCTCTGCTCGCTCTCGCGCTCGCTCTCTCTCTCTCTCTCTCTCTCTCTCTCTCTCTCTCTCTCTCCCTCTCCCCCCCTTCCCTTCCCTCCCTCCTCCCTAACCCCCCAACCCTACCTTCACAGGGCCTCATAGATTGCAATCGGTTTCATGAAATGTGATGAAGAGGGAATGAAGTTTAGAATGATATCCCCATGCCATCGAAACCTTCTTCCCCAGGGACAAGCGAGTTATTTGTGGTTGTGTTTGTTTTTGTTTTTCTTGTTGTTGTTTTGGGGTGCAACGAGGGCACAGGAGGCGTTGGGAGTGAGGGTGATGTTTCTCTTTCTGTCTGTCTCCTCCTTAGGAAGGATTTTAAGAGGAGGGAGGACTCACAGAAATCTACCATCTCGTCTCGTACTGCAGCTGTGTTTGAGCTTCCTATACGATCTGGGCGGAACACTCCCCACCCTCACCTCAAGCCGCCATCGCCGCCACCCTCAGCCCCCACCACCCCCGTCCAGTCCCGCGCTTGGGGTGGTGGTTGGGCATGGGGGGATGTGGCGGGGTGGTCGTTGGTGGGGGTTGGGGTGGTGGAGGAAACCAGAAAACAGACCACTGTGGCACGTGGCTGACTGGGGCTTCAGGGTGAAGGAGGATGAATAAAATGGCCGGAATTAGGCTAACGGATTGCTTCGTTTTTGGGCGGGGGGGGGGGGGGAGAGGGGAGAGGAGGGGAGGATCATTAGGTCATTCACTTCATTCATTTGCTTGGGGGGGGGTGTCATTCGGTTTCTTATGCTCGCCCTTAAAACGGTCGACTCTTCTGACTGACCGGTTGCTGCTCACGGTTCCAGGCCCGTTGTTGAAACTGGAAGCTATCGATCTTACTGTTTCTACTGTATTTCAGTCATTGCAAGTCATCATCGTGCTGGGTCTCTGAGTCCTTCTCCGAGGAGAAGGTCGGTCGGTCACGGGACTACTGACCTGACAAAATAGCCTGAGTGACCAAGAAGGCCACACCTTGAGTGCTTATGAGATAATGAGATCTAACCGCCAGCCTCTATAGAATGGGTCACCTGGGAGGCATCGTGACACCATGCTGAGTCTTCTGATGAGAAAACGATTCTGTGGATGGTGATCGATGCTTGATTGTTTGAGCTATGGCTCTAGAACCACCCCACCCACTCCATCCCCAAGGTGGGTACACAGTTTTGAAGACGCTAGCCTGCTGTGAATCCCCTTTGCCCGGCAGAGCGATAAAATGACCTCTTTTCTTCTAAGCTCCAAGGCCTTGTCTCTGGATTCTTGGGCTCATCGGGGACGGGGGCCGATCTTTCGGCAACAAGCGTGCTTCAGAAACAACGGATGCCCGAGAAGGACACTCTGCCTCTCCCTCTTCTTCCGGGCCTGAAATGGGGAGGAAAAAATATCGCTTCCCCTGGAAGCCGGAGTCCAGAGCCCGCCATCCGGAGGGACTTCTGGCTTGGCCTTCTCCTGGGGTGGGGGGAGGGCACGCCACCGCACGTGTTCTTTGTCAACTCCCCGTTTCTCTCTTCTCGAGTTATCTCTTTGGGAAGGCTCCCACACTGGATGAAAACAGACAGACAGGCTGGTATCTCTCCCTACCCCACCCTTCGCCCCCCAAATGACTGATCTTCTGTCCCATCAAAATCACCACTTGTTTTCCAACGTGGCTTTCTTGGATCCTGGAGGACTGACATCAACTTAGAGCCAAGATGGGCACAGAACTGAAGGACCTTCTCGGCTGGCCTAAGAAGTCTGTCATCGTGATGTGGGAGGTATTCTTCGAGGGACCTATCTGACTAAGTGCTTGACGGCCTTTTGGACTTTGAACCAACTTGGAGATAGGAACTAGGATGAGAGGGCCCCCGAAATAGCTCAGCAAACTCTTCTCCACCCTTAGAAGAGAGACAGACAGATAGACAGACAGACAGAGAAAGAGAGAGAGAGAGAGAGAGAGAGAGAGAGAGAGAGAGACAGACAGACAGACAGACAGACAGTGTGTGTGTGTGTGTGTCTGTCTGTCTGTCTGCCTGCCTGTCTGTCTGACGGTCTGTCGGTCTGTCTGCCTGCTTATTGTAGGAACTCTCTGTCAATGGAAGTATAGTTGACTTACAATGTTGTGTTCATTTATGACGTACGGCATAGTGATTCACTTATTCACACACACACACACACACACACACACACACACACACACACACACACGTATACTTTTTCAGGATAGGTTATTACAAGCTATTGAACATAGTTCCCTGTGCTAGACAGTAGGACCTACTTGTGTACCTAGTTTGTATAGGGTGGTTTATATCTGCTAATCCCAAACTCCTGATTTATCCCTCCGCCTTACCCCGTTCCTCCACCCTACCCTGTCCCCTGTGTTAACCATCGGTTTCTTTTCCATGTCTGCGAGTCCAGTCTGTTTCTGTTTTGTAAATAGGTTCCTCGGAGTCTTTTTAAAATGGAGTTATTTATGTATGGATGGGTGTCTTGACTTACTTTCAGATCCCACCTAGAAGTGATGGCATAGGATATCTGTCTTTCCCTGGGTGACTGACTTCACTAAAACTATGGAACGCTTCACGCATGGGCGTGTGTCGCCCACGTTCAGGGGCCGTGCTGATCTTCTCTGGATGGTTCCCATGTTAGTCTATGTGCTGTGGCAGCAAGCGCTTTCCTTAGGGTTTTTGTCTCAACCTGAAAGCCAGCCCGGAGACTGAAGGTCTTCTAGTTGCCTCCACTATCTGCCTAGGACCCTCTCCACGAATGTTTCCCATTTTCTCTCACCCTTTTGCCTTGGCATCATTGAGTACGAAAACGCTCCGTCTCCTGAAGCCCTGCAGACGGAAGCTGGACAACGGGAGGTAAACGTCAGAGAAATGGCCACAACAGCTCCTGTGGAAACCATCCTCGGGCCTGTTTTCGGGGGAGCCGCTCAGAGAGTTGAGCCGAACACCCCAGGACATCATCAGAGGCATTTCAAACTGCTCGAGCCGTTTCGATGACCCCGATGTGTGGAAATCTCCTACCAGACTGACCCCCTACTCCCGGCCCTGAATCTGGTTTCTCATCTGCTCCGACGATTCACCTTTGTGCTGTACTTTGGTTGTCCACACAAGTGCCTCTTAGGCGATACCTGACTGCTTGCTCCCTAGGCCTAGCTTCAGAAGCCCATCGACACCACCGCCTCCTGAGACGAGATACTACAACTGTTTCCTTGAACAGACCTGTTCTCAGAACTAAGAAACTGGGTCCATGAAACGCAGGCCCCCTAGGAAACCATTCCCTCCCTCCTGCCCCCAGACCGCACGCACGCACGCACGCACGGACGCACACGCACACGCACAGTCAACAGCCCAGCTTTTAATGTGTAAAACTTCCAGGGAAGTTACAGAATAGGGAAATGTTGGGGTCCAGAGTAGGCTGCCCCAAAATGCAAGTGCCCGATGGATTATGCTGAATGAAAGGGACTTCACAAGTGGCCAAGGGGGAGGGTATAGGTCAGTGGTAGAGTGTGTGCTTAGCAAGCAAGCACAAGGTCTTGGGTTAAATCCCCAGTACCTCCGGTCAAAAATAAATGCATAAAATCGAATTCCTCTCCCCGCCCGCCCCCCAAAGTATACACTGCTGTATGTCAACTGTGTCTCAATAAAACTGGAAGGAAAAAAAGGAAAAAAAAAAAAAAAGCATGATTTAACAAAAGAAAGAAACAAACAAAGAAAGAACTGCCCGAGGCAAGAGGAACACTCTGTCCCTCCTTTCTGCCTCCCTTCAAGCAGGGGAAAAAGAATTTTTTTTTTTTTTAAAGTCTCCCATCCCAGAGGAATCTATCAAGTCAGAGGTCTGCTTCCATGCCCTTCCATGATTCTCAAACGGTTTAGTGGGGTTTACCCAGGTTAGGAAAAGGAGGGGACTCCTTTGGCCTGAGACCAGGCGAGATTCTCCCCCCTCCCTCCCGCCTCCCTCCGTGCAGTTGGGACGGGGTGGCCTAAGGGTGGGGAAATTGAAACCAAAAAACAAAAGCCGTTCAACGGAGAGGAGCCGGAGGCCAAGTCAAAGGCTCTGACCTGAGCACAGAGCTTTCTGCATTTGAATGAAGCGATTGAAAGAGGCCCTGCCGAATGGATCCTCCTGACGTCCCCGCCCCCGCTTCCAGGAGACAGTCCAGTCGATTTAGGACCCGATTTGGGACCGATCGGTGGAGGAGGCCTGGGCGGCGGCGGCAGTGGCGGCGGCGGCGGCGGCGGCGGCGGCGGCGGCGGCGGCGGCGGCGGCGGAAGCAGCGGCGGGGGGCGGGGGGGGGTGCGCGGGCGGGGGCGGGACCAACGGTCGCTCCAGCTCTGCCTGCCTGCCTGCCTGCCTGCCTGCCTGCCTGCCTGCCTGCCTGCGGGGCTGAGGCCTGAGGGCCACGCTGGTTCCTGCCACTCAGGGAAACTTGTGCGGGTGTTGCCGAAAGATCGCCCTCCCCAACCCCGTCCCTGACGAGCCAAATAACCCAGAGACAGGGTCTTAGAGTTTAGAAGAAAAGAGGCAGCTTGATTGCTTTGCTGGGCAAAGGGGACTCACAGCAGGCTAGTGCCTTCCAAACTGTGAACCCGTCTTGGGGTTGGGGTTTCATGCTTCTGTGGACGAACAGGTTGGAGCATGAAAGGGAATCACAACAGGCGGGAGCATAAAAGGTGCTCATGATCAACAAGGGTCTCTGATACAACTTCCTCCTAAATCTGGATGAGTGTCTGGTAACATGGGACCTCCTGGTGGTCTAGTAGGTCATCAGCCCGTGACCTTCTTTCTCTGGTCAGACTCACCCGGCGGCACCAGCGCCACGGAGGAACTCGGGGTGGGGGGGTGGGAGGGGGGCTGGTCGTTCTCCTGAGCTTATCCTCCCGTGACTCCCTTCCTGGGGAAAGACTCAGACGTCAAACATGATTGTCAATTTGAACGATCAGAGGAAGGTCCAATCAAACAGTTAGAATCGACAACTTTAGCTGCTTTGAACAGTGGGCCTGGGGCTGGGAGCGGTGTCTGGTCAGTCGAGTTTGCTGATCGTTCTAAAAGCAAGCAGTAAGCATAAAGCCAAAAATTGGCTTAGCCTAAGTGCGGCCACTTCATGATTCCTCCTTCACTGGGGGCCGAGGCGCGGGGGAGGGCGGGGGTGGGGGACACGACTGAGGTGGCGACGAACTTCTCCGTGAATGCTCGGAGCCGAACTGCTCTCTGGGCCTAGGTCCAAAAAAGGCCTGAGTCTCAGCTATGACAGGTTCTCTCTCTTTCTGGGCACATGGACTGACTCGCCCCGCATCCTCCCATCCTGTCAGACCCTTCGGACACGCACCTCCACCCGAGGAGTTCTTTGGCCTCGTCCAGAAAAAACAAACACACGCACGAACAAAACCAACCGAGCACACAGAAACCCTGATGATCTCCTTGGACCCCATTCACTTCGGAGAGTCCCTCTCGTAGAAATCCCCTCAGCTCGATGATTTCACCATAGCCGCCTCCCTTTCTCTGCCGCAGTGACCCCCACCCCCACCCCCACCCCCACCCCTGCGTGGGCCCTGTCCCTCTACCTATCAAAAGCCAAACCCCAGGAGAAAAGAAAATCAGAATGCTGCTTTGAGCCACTGGATCTGTGAAAGGAACCAAACAGAAAGCCGAAATAACCAAACCAGCCGAACACCAAAAGCGAACAGACAGATACCCCAGAAAGAAGGGCACGCTGACCCTGGCCCCTTTCCTTCCTGGAATCAGGACATAACGTAGATCTACACCCCACCCCCGACCCCACCCTCCCCAGATGTCTTCTTTATGCCGGAACGAGAGTGACGTTCTTAGTGTCAATGGTGCTGTTTTGGAAACGACAGGCCAGCCAAGAAACAAGCACCACTCGGAGGGTTGGAGTACTCAGATTTCTTACGCCGGCGGGCTCAGAGGGGCTTCTGCTCCTAAGCCCTGAGCACCCCCAAGACGTGCACGTGAGGTTTTATAGGGTTAAGTACAAGCTTGGGGTATTCGGCCAATAGGCACGCGATAGCTTTAGCAACAACATTATCACAAGAGTAGAGGCAGTGAGGCGGCAAACCGACATTTCAAGGCCAGATATGTCTCTTTGAAAATCCAGCTGGCTAGCAAAGCATGAATAGGGAATCAGCAAACCGACACTTATTAATTTAGATTTACGAGTTAGCCCAGCAGACCTCAGATCAGGAATCCGACACTTGTTACACTTAGATTTGTAACTTAGCTTGTTAGCCCATCTGGGCTTTTCCTTCACAGTGTAAAGCGGAGAAGGAGAGAATTCTGTACAAACAGACCTCGATGAAAAGAATCCTCATCCTCTTTTAGGCCCCCACCTCAACACACACACACACACACACACACACACACACAGACACACACACACACACACACACACGCATGCACGCACGCGCGCGTATAGTTACTCCTGTTCTCTCTCTCTCTCTTTCTCTCTCCCTCTTCCTTTATTACTGATGTTTTTAAAAATGTTTACTGATAACACAGAAAAAAATTGCTGAAGTGTTGTCCAGGAATGATATTCATTTTTGAAAACATGATATATATTGTAAAGGGTTTGGGCTCCCTTAGAAAAATCCCAGTCCAGGCACGATTGTATAGCACCTCTTTTCACTTTCAAGTATCTCATTTCAGACAATAAAGTAGCCTGTCATCTTTCTTGTGCATGACGTTTGTAACTGGCACAAGTCAAACGGCACAAAATTCAGACCCAATCTCCTGATCCGTATGATTCTCATATTCTTTTTCTTTAGTGACCCCAGAAGCTATGGGTCTGTGCCAACCACCCGTGGCTGTTCACTATCCAGCATTTCTTCCATTATCTTTATGTTGTCCTGTTTCTTGGAAGTATTAGTGCAGCTACTTTTCCCGATGGTCTGTCTCTGTCTCTGTCTCTGTCTCTCACTCTTTTCTCCTTCTATTTTGGGCGGGAGGGGCATGGGTTTGATTAGGTAATTTATTTATTTTAACGGTGGTTCTGGGGATTGAACCCAGGACATCATGCATGCTAAGCAGGCACTCTAACGCTGATCTATATCCTTCTCTACACTGCCCCCCCCGACCCTCCAGCACCCCCCCCTCCCCGGCCAGGGCCTGTCTTTGCTCAACCCAATAGAAGAGCATTTATGTTTTGCCAGTTTTCTGGGTCCTTCTTTGTTTCATAAAACTGAGAAGAAATACGTGTGGAAGTTCTCTCCTATGAATTGAACAGACTGAAGATCCTTTAAATAACCAAATGAGGTGGAAGTGCCGAGAGTACCATACGGGAACACACCGAGACACATCATCATCAAATTGACCAAAATTAAGGGTAAGGAGAAAATATTAAAATGAGCGAGAGAAAAGCAACAAATAACATACAAGGAGGGAACTCCCGTAAGGTTATCAGCTGATTTTTCAGCAGAAACTCTACAGGCCAGAAGTGGGTGGCACAACATATTTAAAGTGATGAAAGGGGAAAACTGACAGCCAAGAATACTCTATTCAGCAAGGCTCTCGTTCAGATTTGAGGGAGAAATCAAAAGCTTCACAGATAAACGAAAGCTACAAGATTTCAGCACCATCAAGCCGGCTTTACAAGGAATGTTAAAGGATCGTCTCAAGTCATCAAACCCTAAGAAAAGAGAACAAAAAGATGACAGAGAAAGGGAGGGAGGGAGGGGGGAGAGAGAGAAAGAGAGAGAGAGAGAGGGAGAGAGAGAGAGAGAGGAGACCTACAAAAGATGGCTTTGCCTGTTTAGGGTCTTCCGTTGTTCCTTATAAATTTTGAAATTGTTTGTTCTAGTTCTGTGAGGAATGTCGTGAGTATTTTGACAGGGGTTGCATGGAACTTGCGGATTGCTTTGGGTAGTGTGGCCATTTTGATAGTATTGATTCTTCCAATGCAAGAGCACAAGACAGCTTTCCATTTCTTTGTGTCATTTCAGATTCTGGAGTATAGGTAACCTCCTCGATTAAGTTTATTTCTAGTCATTTTACTGTTTTTTGACGCAATGGAAGTGTTTATCCCAGTTATAAAATTCTGGTTTTTAAAGTGGAGGAGGGGAAAAAAAAAAAAAAAAAAAGGAAAGGAAAGGCCACAAATGGCAAAATATCCTTCTTTATTACGGGTGAATTGTATTCCATTCCGTGTGTGTATGTGTGTGTGTGTGTGTGTGTGTGTGTGTGTGTGTGTGTGTCCCCTCTTCTTTATCTATTCAAATATTGATGTGCACTTAGGATGCTTCCGTATCTTGGCCATTATAAATGATGTTGCTGTTAATAGCAGGGTGTGTGCATCTTTTTGAATTCATTCTTATTTTGCGGTTGGCTTTATTCCTTTGATAACTATGTAAGTTTAAAAAGCTAAAGCGCTAAACCTTCCTGGAAACAATGAACAGTACGTATATGTAAATTAAAAAATATGTGTGCAGTAAAAAATTAAAAAATAAATAAATGAATAAAAAAGAAAGAAAGACAAGGAAATTAGCTATCAAGCCATGAAAGACATGGAAGAAACTTAGAAGACATCTTACTAAATCAAAGAAACCGGTCTGAAAATGTTACCAACTGGACAATTCCAACCAAAGGACATCCTGGAAAAGGCAAAGCTCTAGAAACAATAAAAAGATCGTGGTATCCAGGGGTTTGGGGAGAGGGAGGGAAGGAGGAATGAACAGATACAGCGTGTGGGATTTTTTAAGGCGATGAGATTATTCCGTCGGATACCATAGTGGTGGCTACATGTCATGATACATTTGTCAAAACCCATAGAACGTACGACATCAAGAGTGAACCGTCATGTAAACTATGGACTTTGATTGATAATAACGTGTCCATGTCGGACCATCAGTTTGACCAAATAGGCCACACTGATGAGGGATGTTGAGGGGAGGGGAGGATATATGTGTGGGTGGGGAGGGCTGTGTGAGAACTCTCTGTATTTTCTGCTCAATTCTGCTGTGAGCCTGAAACTGCTCTAGGAAATAAAGTCTATTAATCAAAAAACAAAAACAAGAACAAACACAACGAAACAAAACAAAACAAAACAGCCAAATGAGGTGAACCAGGATTCAGTCATCCAAAATGGAGCTGGACGGCCAGTGGGAGGAACTTGGTTGCAGACATAGTCTTGTTTCGGGGAGGGGCACGTTGTCCCCTCCCTCTACACATCTTGAGTCCTCTGGGCTGGACTGATCCAAAAATGGACCCCAGACGGATCGTTGAGCAGGAGCGACAGGGAACCTCCTGTCTTTCATTCAAGCACTCATGTGTCCCCGAAGCAGGCAGCTTTTCTCCGTTTTAGGACAAGAAATCAGCCCTTTGTGCGAAATGGACCGGGCTGAGAGACTTTGGTTTTGGGTGACCCGTCCGTGAAGAATCGAGACAGAGTTTGGGTTTTTGGGGGGAAGCCCCTGAAAGAAGTCACGAGGTTGGTTGGTTGGTTGGTTGGTTTCTCTAGGCTTCCGGGGCCTGAAGGCTCTCAGTGGGAGATCAGGGTGATTTCCTAAGTCCAGATGCAGGGAGGGCACCCTCCACGGAAGTGATTGATTTCCCGCTTTCAGGGAGACAGAAAGAAGAGTCTGAGGGTCCGGTCGGTCCCTCTTGCGTCTGCTGGCCCCTCGGCTTCTTCGGTCACTCTCATTTCTAACCTATCCGTGTGCCACGGAGGCACATACATGTTTGGGGTGGCCTCCCCTGGGTCCCGACACCGGCATCCATGGGGGGAGGGGGGGCATGAGTGGTCAGAACTGTATCGAGCTCAAGGGCGCCACCAACCGGTTTCAAAAACAAATCTGCCAGCAGCTGCTAGCTGCAGCCTTGTCGTTTCAAAGTTCCCGCCTTGCTCTTGTGGTGTTTTCTTTCGTTTCCCCTTCTCCACTTGCCCCGTGGGGTAGTCTGGTGACACACACTTCCAGTGCTTCTTTCTTGCATCTGTGTCTCCTGGGCTGCAGTCCTAAGAACCCCCCCATACCCCCCGGCCCCCCCCCCCCCAATAAGCTCGTTTCTTTACCCTCCACCAGGTCTCCTGGCTTGGGAATCTCGGTTCACACCATGTGTCTCGTGTCCTCTCTGAATTCATGGGCCCAGCCATCCACCCTAAGGAGACGGAGGGAGGGAAGGAAGGCTTTGACCTGGCGACCTTCCTTGCCGGCATCCTCCGGATTTCGGACCCTTCAGTGTGCCACCCGCCACCCGCCACCCGCCATACCACCCTCACCCTGAGGCCTAGCCCTCGGGGCTCCGTCCACGCGGAAACCTGAACGCTGACGGACGGACCTGGATGGCGGGCGGGGTGGGGGTGGGGGTGGGGGTGGGGGTGGGGGGTGGAGGGGCTTGCTTCATCACCGCCGGAACCGTGGAGGCGACCGAGACAGACGCGTCCTTCAAGAGGTGAAGGGACACGTAGCCCGGGCTAGGTCCGTGCCACGGCATATGATTTGGCTCTAAAAAGGAAACCAGGGGCCCGTGGAGCCGAGAGACCTGTGGGAGACAGGCGGGGCAGTTTCTGCGTGCACATGACTCCCTGAAAGGAGCCAATCTGAAAAGGTGGCATCCTGTAGGGTACCGGCTCTGGATGACGTTCATTCTCAAAAGGGCAAAAGCCCAGAGAGGGTGAAAAGATGAGTGGGGTTGTGTGTGTGTGTGGGGGGGTGAAGGTTGTGTCTCTCTCTCTCTCTCTCTCTCTCTCTCTCTCTCTCTCTCTCTCTCTCTCTGTGTGTGTGTGTGAGTGTGCGCGCGTGCGTGTGTGTGTGTGTGTGTGTGTGTGTGTGTGTGTGTGTGTGTTGTGGCGGGGGGGGTTGTTGATGAATAGGTGGAGCACAGGGGACTTTTAAGCAGCAAAACTCTCCGGTAGGTAGGCCCACGATGGGATGAAAACCAACGTGTTGGGTATGGCATTCCCTAAGATGGGGTGAACTGAAAGAACCCTTCTGGGTGTCTGCCCCTCAGCCGAAGTTTAAAGTCCTTCCTAAAGCCAGAAGGGAAAGACACCCGTGAGCAATCTGAGCGGCCATTGCTGAGGGGTAAGAGCGAGGCCAGTGAATCCAGTGAAAGACTGACTGACTGACGTGGGGGCCTGGGTCCCTCGGCTCGACCCCCTTCCCCGGGAAACCGAAGCCTTCGACGCAGGGATGCGCTTTGACACGCTTATGTCTCATCAGAGAAGGTTTCTTCTGCCTGGCATTGTGTGACGGGGCCGAGATACCCGTCCTCTCCTCCTTTGCATGAGGTAGCCGTCGCTCCCGCCTTGGCGCAGCGGTGAAGAAGGCTACCAGAAACACGGTTCTGCGTTTCTCTCTATACCGTGGGCGAGCGTCACGGCTTTTCCTTGCGTTTCACCATGCAGTCAGAGGGCATTATCAAAACTAAGCGTGCCATCCAAATTTTCCTTTTCCTTTTTTAAAGTGACTGTCAAGAACTTAGGCAGCATCGAGTGAAAACGTTGGGCACCTTCATCTCTTGGTTTGTATGGAGCCAGCTAGGTCATCAGACCCACATCACCATGATTTCTGAATTCTAAGATACTTTCAAATCCATGATATTGTACATTCCTGGGTCCTGGGATGTCATTCTGGTTGATCAGGTCAAAGGGAATGTGTCCCTCCGTAGCACTGATTAACACGTCAGCTTATTTAAACGACAACACAGGAAATTCCCTTCGGGCGATATTCATTCCACACGCTCAAGGAAACCGATAGGTTGTGTGCCTGAGCCCACACAGTGTGACGCAAGAACGGGGTGGGGGTTGAGGGAGGGGGAACTCTGGCTAGTGTCCGGGACCTAACGGGAGATAGAGTGGAGGGTGATTTTTGCCCTTCTTCAGGGTCAGGGTGAATCGGCCCGAGGTTGACTTGTGCGCTCAGAAAGAGGGCCTTTATCGGATGCCCCGAGCCGACTTTTCTTTTCTTCTTCTTCTTCTTTTCTTTTTTCAGTTTTATTGAGATAGGTTTGACATACAGCCCTCTATCAGTTTCAGGTGTACAGCACAATGATTTGACTTCCATAGATTGTGAAGTGATTATTAGGTAACTTTAGTGAACATGAAACAACGATATTTTAAAAGGGGGTTTAATCAACAGAACTGCTGTTTATGATGATCATCTATTCCTAAGAGAAAGGACAGATGAACACTCCAAAATGCAGGAAGTGCATAGTCACAGAATGATGAACAATCTTTACCCGTGCAGACGTTTTGACACCAGGATACGTGGAAAGCTGAAGTCTTAGAACATAGAAATATTTGGCTCTCCATTTGACCTGGAAATCTCCTTGTTGGAAAGAAGCTAATTTCTCCTCCTCATCCTCGTCCTCGTCCTCTTCCTCCTCCTGTCTTTTTCATTTAAAAAACAGATTTTTTTTTTAACAAAAAGTTTTTATCTTTTCGGAGGGGGGACGGGTCGTTAGGTGTCTTTATCTACGTTTTAAGTAATTATTTAGATTTATTCTACGTTTTCAGTGGTGGTAGTGGGGACTGAGCCCAAGGCCCTGTGCATGCTGAGCACGCACTCTACCGCAGAGCTCTACGCTTTCCCGGAAAGGAGCAAATTCCTAAACATAGAGCTGGATGAGCAGGTCAGCTTTTTGATCTCATAGAAGCAGCGGCCCTGTTCTCTGGGGGAACCGTCCTTATCTTGTCCGTCTCGACAACGTCAGAAACGTCTACATAGCCCACAATGGCCTGAGACTGAGGCCAGGGGGCTGAATCAGGTAGAACCTGAAACCAAATGGAAGAAACAAAAAAAAGGGGGGGGGGCACGCGGAGGCCTTTTTAAACGTGCACACTGCTGCGAGGGCTCCCTCGTCGAAACTCTAATTCGCAGCCTTCTTAAGGAGAAATATACATCTGAAACGTCTTTTTTTCCACGCAGAGTTTAAAAGCTTTCACCCTCCGAACCGAAAAACCTTACCCGTCCCATCGGTTCTTTCTAAGTGAGTGGGTTCTCTAGTGTCCTACGCGTCTGCTGGGAAACAAGCTGCTGGAAAACAAGCAACTAGAAACCAAGCTGCACCAACATTTCCATGAGCTTAAAATCTTACATTCACACTTAACTTGCTTAAAAATGCACACGCTTGCTTTGTTTTCATGTTTTACACAGTAGATGACCTAGAACATGCATGATGCTAAAGAAATTGTGTGAGGGGCAATCCTGAGATTGACCGTGAGGGCACAAAGGATGGCAGATATTTCCTTAGGGTAAAACAATGGACGGTCATGGGAAGCCAGATCAGCCATTAACAGAACTTGGTTCTGGCAGGAAAGCCTGCGGTTTAACCCCGGGGAAATATTTGCTATCTCGAGATGTCCCAGAGGCAATCACAGGATATACACTTAGAAATTTTGCATCCCCGGAGGAGGGTGATTGTTCCTGGAAGGGTTAGGCCTGAAATGAATCAGTTAGCCAGCAAGCAGAACTTCGTGCTTCTGGTATGAAATATCTAAAGCCCCACCTCTTTGATCGCATATCTTTTTTTTTTTTTTTTTTCCCCCCTGAGCCGTAGACTCCCAATAAACAGGATGTCGACCAGGCTTTTGGCACTCTAGATCCACGAGACCTTGAGTCCCCTGGTCTCATTTTTGCTCTTTACTTTGTCTCTTTGTTTCTTAATTCTTGCGTCGCCCGTCCTCAGACACGGTCCCGAACTGCGCTGGACGCAGCACCCGTCCTACCCGACTCATGAGTGACCTATAGTTTTTAAATGAAAGCTACAAAGTCTCTGGTCATGTCGATCTGCTGGTCTCGTCTGTATGAGACAGGGCATTACCTGAGTTTCAGAGACATACACAGACACACACAGACAGACAGACAGACAGACAGACACACACACACACACACACACACACACACACACACACACACACACTCTAAAGGGAAAAAAGAACAAAGAAAGAAAGAGAAAGAAAAAGAAAAAGGCTCAGGGGAATAAAGGATTCGCTTGCTCTCTGTGACATGACCCAGCAGACCTAGTTGTCACAAGACAGGAAGCTCAACTCTCCATGTTTACATGATGTGTTCCTGAGCTTTCTTGCAGAAAATTCTCATGCATTTCTTTCCCCTCACGGAAGTCTTCTCTATTCCCCACAGAGCCTGGGGCGATGGCTCTGCACCCTGGAGGCGCCTGCGGCCGATCCAAGATATTGGATGATTTGTGGAAGTGATCAGTGATCCTGAGACAAAGCCCTTCCTTTAGGTAGAAAAGCAAGTGGCCCCTGCTGCTCAGGGAGCTGGTGCTCCCCTTCCCCCCCTCCCGTCATGCCACCTTCTCCTTTGTGCACAAGCTATCGCTTTCGCAACAGAGCTTGGCTTGCCTGAGAGTCTTGTGGAAGCCATCCTCATTTCTATGGTACTGCCGTCCAAGGATCTGGAAAGGGCCCAGTCCCATGTATGCATGTAGGCACGTGTGTACGTCCCCGGCTTGTAGGCCTGACGTGTTTCTCCCTCCAGATACACTTGCCAGAGTTCATTCACGAAAGAGCTCTATGGAACTGGTTTTCAAGGGAACATGCAGGCAGGGAATGCGAACAGGCAGGAACCCAAATGTTTTCCTTCAGGTTGACATGATCTAGGACAGATCCTTCCATCCAGAAAACCAAATGTCAAGGGATTGGTCTCGTGAAAAGAGCCATGTCTTGATTGTGACGAGCAGCGTTCGAGGTGAAACTTTTTGCCTCCCTAGGTTTACCCCGAATCCTTGAAGTTCCTGTGGGTTACCTCTGTCATGAAATGTGTCAGCCAGAAAAATAAAATAAAATAAAGTAAAATAAAATAAAATAAAATAAAATAAAATAAAATAAAGAGTCTGGGAGCGATGGCTGGCTCGGTCTCAAGTCTCAGGAAGTGTTCACATCCCAAGCAGTCCTGGGGGGTAGTGTGTGTGTTGGGGGGGGGGGGGCGGAGGCGGCCCGTCTCTGAAAAATTGGTGCCTCCTCCACGTAGTTTTTGGTCCCTTGCAACTGGAGCGTCTGGCGACATCCCTGGAATGTTTAGATCGTTTCCAAAGAAGATGAGATACGGAAGCGTTCGTTCCTGGCTC
This sequence comes from Vicugna pacos, assembly GCF_048564905.1. NCBI lineage: Eukaryota > Metazoa > Chordata > Mammalia > Artiodactyla > Camelidae > Vicugna > Vicugna pacos. Next base: position 18,071,140 of record NW_027328721.1, read on the forward strand.
CATGAGTCGAAGGGGACGTGCTTTGATATCCTTCTGATAGGAAAGACTCGAGATCTGTCAGTGTGTTGGCCGACATGACTGGTATACCTTCGGAGGACGGATGGACCGACAGACAGACAGACAGACAGACAGACCGGAATACATACATACTTACTTACTTACATACGTACGTACGTACATACATACATACGTATGTGCATACATACATATATACATACAAGTAAAATAAAATAAAATAAAATAAAATAAAATAAAATAAAATAAAATAAAATAAAAGGATGCTGTGAGGAGAAAGTGTCTGTTTCTGGCTAGGACCAAATCGTGTCCGTACGTGGACCGGTTGGGAAAGACTGGTGTCCCAGATGGTTCACCGTGACTTCCTCGTGAACATTTGCTGTGACCGATTCGGGCTTGCTTCGGTATAGTCACGGTCTCCGGAATAGTCACGGTCTCGTTCTGAGGAACGTCTCCTGGAAAGCATGTGGAGACCATCTTCGTCTGCCGTCCTTAGGAAACGTTCCAGCAGAGCGGGTGTCCGAGAGCCTCTAGGGGCGATGGCTATGCTTAATGGACGTCTGTCCATCTTCAGGCCGAATTTCGTGGAAGCATGCTGATCTGGCCAGCTGACAAGTCTGAATGGGGGTGATTTTTGGTAGAAATGCGCGTCCTTGGAGAGACCAGGGGAAGGGGAGCATGTCTCAGTGGAAACTCTCGTACAGCGTGATAGAGATGAGAATGCGGTTCTGTGTCATCATCTTTGCGTGCTTCCCGCCACCCTCCCCCTCCCCACCCCGCCCCGCCTTCCACTGATACGCTGGGCCACGTCACGCGTGCTTCGAGTTTTCTCCGATAGTTGGCCAACGCTCTTCCGACTCCCGTTGCCCATGGTTCTCCCGCTTTGGACTTGGCATCCTCGAGAACCAAAGCCGCCCTTTCCCTGAAGCCCCGCCGAGCCGGACTGAGCAGCTGGACATCTGCTGGAGAGAGATCACTGCCGTGCCCCCTCTCGAGACCCTCCTCCTGCCCATTGCTGTGGAGGCCGCTTGGAAAGTGGACCTGAACCCGCATGCGTTTTTCAGGCCGCCCGAGCCTCTTCGAGCCCGACGCCTAGACATCTTCCTGAGTGGTGGCGCTCCGGACTCACACCCGGGGTTTCTCGTTGGCTTCGGCCACGGACCTTTGTCTTCCTGGAACGAAAGACCAGACCGGTTTCATCAGGTGGAACCACCTGCCTGGTGGCGGGACAGTCGTGGAGCCCTATGGACCACCCCGAAATGTATGTGCAGCCCAAGGGTGATCTCTCCAGCTGAACAACCATCGAGGCCCAAAAGGACCCCCCCCCGCCCCCGCCCCGGGAAGAAAGAAACTTTGACCTTGACCCTTAGCTGCCCGAATGAGAATTTGGATCGGGGTTGGGCAGGGTGATGGAGATCTCCCTTGGCCCAGTTCCCGTGCGCAGGACTTTCAATGACTGTGTCTTCCTGAAAGGACACCCGCCCCCTGACCACGCTGTCTCGTCATCAGTTTGTTTCCACGAGGGATGAAGTCTCATTGTGTGCACGGCAAAGTTGGCCGCTGCCTGTTCGGTCCGCCATCGCTCCGTAAAGGACCGAGGAAGTGTGCGTTGTGACCAGTGACAGATTTCGGAGCCCGTGGGTGGTGGACGGGTGTGTATCTGTTATCCAGGTCACGCACGACGCGGTGTGTCGTGGTGTGGCCCGCCCGGCCACCCCACCTCCCTTCCCCCATGGAAAATCAAGAGAGAGTATTGCCCGAGACAGACGAAAGTGCAGCCACGAAACCTAAAAGGATGACCCTGGATGTCAACTTGGAGGTGGCTAGGAGACGGCTGAGCATGCATAGGACCACACTGCCACCGTGTGGGATGCTGCACATGTGTCGCCGTCGTGGTTTTCAGCTCCTCCACCTATTGCCCTCACCTACATCCACTCTTTATCTCACTGAACTCTTTTTGAACTCTTTTTTTTTTTTTTTGGGAAGACAGTGAGAATTTTCTCTCTCTCTCTCTCTCTCTCCCTCCCTCCCTCCCTCCCTCCCTCCCTCCCCCCCCCCCTCTCTCTCTCTCTCTCTCTCTCTCTCCTACTCTCTCTCATAATTGACCTGACAATAGGATGTCAGTTTTCACGTGTCCAACATAGCGATTCGGGATTCTTCCATGTTCCACGATGATCACCGCGATGAGTCTGGTTACGGATCCGTCACCGGACAGCGTCATGACAATAGTATGGATTGACTCGACTCGCCCTGCTGTCCATGACATCCCGTGATTAATGTATTTAATAATTGGAGATAACTGGAAGCTTGTACTTATTCCTCTCCCTCACCCATTGCACTCATTGATCCTTCTTGGTATCCATGAGTCTGTTTCAGCGTCCTTGCATGTGTTCCTGCGTATTGTCTTGGGGATTCTGCCTCGAAGTGACAACATCCCTCTTGGACTTAGGTCACTTGGTTAACATCATCCCCTCAAGGTGTAGGTCTCTCCAGACCACGTGACACTGTCCATTCGTCCATCCGCGGGCCCTTAGTGGAACTGCCGGGTCTTCCAGGAGTTTCCTGTGGGATGTTTTGAGGGACTTCTGTCCTGTATTCCCTAATGGCTTTCCTCCACCTCCGTTTTGCCCTCTCCCCCTCGCCCCCACTGCCAACCCCTGTTCCGTGTTGCCTTCTGTCTTCTGTCGGAGAGCGGATTCTGTCAGGTATGAGTCCATAGCTCTGTGTCCGCCCGCCAGCCCGCCCACCCGGCCCCATCGAACGGTGGTCTCTATCACATGTTCCGTCAGAAGCAGGCACTTTCTGCTTGTTTTTGGAACTTGCTGTCGTGATTCCAGGTTCTGGGCCTGTCTGGATATCTCTTAAAAACAGAAATGCGTGCGTTTTCCCCCTTTTTAAATTGTTTTTGCTTACTTATTTATTTATTTACTTGCTTACTTATTTACATATATTTATTTATTTAGGCTTTTTTTTTGTTGTTGTTCTTGTTGCTGTTGTTGTTTTTGGTTGTTGTTTGCTTATTCGGGGAGGGGAGGTAATTCGTTTCTTTTGCTGGTTTGTTGCCTGACTTAGTGATTGCCTGACTCACCGACTTCCTTATTTGCTTGAACGGAGGTCCTGAAGGTCGAACCCTGGACCTTGCGCGTGCTGGACAGGCACTCTGCCGCTGAGTTCTACACACCATCCTCCCCCGCCCCCGCCCCTTCCCCATTTGGATACAAAATAATTTTTTTTTCCTTTTAAACTGAAAAAGTCAGTTTGGGTCTCCTGCCCGTGTTTCATCATTGGTTTGTTGGCTTCTAGGAGGTGGAGTTGACCGAGTTCTTGGACTGTTTAGGAGAGGAACCCCTGATGGGCTGTGGTGGTGCTTTTTCTACATTTTTGTTTGTTTGTTTGTTTGTTGTTGTTGTTGTTGTTTTTTGTTAAAACCCCAGAGTAAGTTCTACAACTTGATTTCCCTTTGGTGGTGGGTTTTGTCGTTTGTTTTCATGTTTTTTTTTTTTTCCACATGGGGCTACAGTTTCCCTGTCCACGTGTGACTGTGTGTCAAACACACACACCGACACACACACACAGACACAGACACGGGCACACATGCACACACAGACACGCGGATGCCCATGCACAGTGTTGTTCTGTGTAGATGCACTGAACCTCGATTTACCGAGCGGGTGGCTATCGACTCGCCCCCCCCCCCCCAACCGCCGCCCGCATTTTTTTGTTTTTCCTCCTCCTCCCTGTGGTTGTGGTCAGCCGTGCTGACGTCCGTGTTCTCACGACCGACCGCGAGTGCGTTTTCCCCACGCGCCCATTTGTTGTCTTTGGGCTTTGTCGCGATCTGTGCCGAGATCGATTTTTCTTTCCACTTCGATGGGGTTGACGGTCTTCATCCTTTCTTTTCTAGCTTCTGGGCTTTGCCTGTCTGCTTTCAAAAGACCTCCTGCATTCGAGAGGACGGACTCCAAAGCCGATTCCTGCGTTGTTCTCGGAGCGCTCGCCTGGTTTCGGTTTGCCAGCCCCCGCCTTCCCTCCCTGTTTCCCTCCTCCCCTTCCCACCGACCCCACCCCCCCGCCGCCGGGAACCCGGGATCTCGTCCTGGTCGCTCTGGGCCACCCGCCGGCGTGTCCGTGTGATCTCCCCCGCCCGGGGAATCGCGTGGGGAGCGCGTCCCCTTCGCGGCAGCCGCCCGCCCGGCCGGCCGTGTCTTGCCAAACCCCGGCTCCCTCCGTCCTCCCCGCCCTGATCTGCTGCCGGGGTGGGTCGCGTCGCGTCGCGTCGCGTCTCCTCATGCCGCCGTGCCGTGCCGTGCCGTGACGAGGGTGAGCGGGCTCCGAGGCGGACGCCACGGGGTCGCGCCGGCCGGCCGCCCGGCGCCTCAGCCCGGGACGGGCTCGGGCGTTTGGGCGGCCGGCGGTCGGGATCGGTTCCGGGGACGTTGGCGACGGCTGTCGGGCGCCATCTGGCTGCCGCTCTTGAGATCGTCCCTCTTCTCCCGAGCGTCGGCGACCTCGGCAAGGGATGGGGCTCGGCGGCGGGGCCCGAGGCAGACTTCGGGGAGGCTGGCGACACCGGCGGTGACAGTCCCCGTGGCGCTGAGCCGCGGGCGCGTCCTGCTCTCGGCGCAGATTGGACTCGCAGGCTGATGAGGGGGTGGCTGTCGCCGCGCTCCCGGGATCTCGTGTGTAGGGGGAAGCCGTGTGGCCTGGCCTGGTCGACCAGCATCCGCCTGTGCCCCTGCAGCCGCGGGGACCGACCCGAGCCGATCGGACACGGCCTGCGCCGTGCCGCCGCGGGGGAAAGGGACGGGGTGTCCCGCGCCCGGGCCGCCGGCGGCTAGGTGGTCCGGCCCTCGTCTGTGTCCCTTGGACGACTGGTCCCGAGGCGAGGAGCGGCCCGGGCCCAGTGCGGTGAGGCCGGGGACGGGCGCGCTGGGGTTCCCGGTCGTCGGAGGCGCCTCCTTGGATGAAATGTTTTCTGAGTCCCGATGGACCCGGAGACGTGGCTGGGCCGGCCCCTGTTGGCGCGGGAGGCCAGGGAGGGCGCCCCCCGGCCCGTAAGTCTGCCCGCGTGGGTTCCGGTGGCATTTGAGGGACCGAGACTTCATCCGGACTCGGGGACCGGCACGGGGGCGTCCTGCGAGGGATGTGGGGGAGGCAGGCTTTCCCCGGCCCGGTGCTCGGGAGCGGTCCCTCGTGGGGGGCCCTCTCCTCGGAGGCGCCTCTGTGGCATCTCCCCGAGTCCCCGACCACGCGGGCGAGAAACGGGCAGGGCGTCCCCGGCCCGATCCCGTCTCCCTCTCGTCCCTTCCCATTCCCACTGCTCCTCCTCCTCCTCCTCCTCCTCCTCCTCCTCCTCCTCCTCCTCCTCCTCCTCCTCCTCCTCCTCCTCCTCCTCCTCCTCAACCCCTCCCCCTCCCCCCCCCGGTCGATCAGATGGCCCCCGAGAGCTTCGGGGCTGCCATTTATGGGGGTAGGGCTGGGGGCAGGTGGCCGGACCGAGGTCCCGGGGCCCCCCCTGCAAATCGTGGACCCGACCCGTTTCCGGGCGCTGTCATTTTTTCTGTCGTGTTGGGCATTTTCTGCCAGCAGATAGGTGCTGACACGGTCTTTCTCGGTGTCTGTCACCGAGTGTTGGGTCTCCGGACGCGTGTGGGGCTCTTGGGCTTTGTCTCTGCGTGAGCCCTGGCCTGGTAGAAGCCGACTCTGCTTCTGACACTTGAGCCGCCCGCTCGGGCCTGCGCGCCGGCTCTCGTGTGTGCGTCCGGCTGACGTGGCCCGTGGTGCCGCCTCCGGTCTCTGGTGGCCCGAGGGCGGTGGGGTGAGCTGGCGGCGTGGGTCTTTTACCCCGTGCGCTCCCTGCCGCAGGCACCCGGTGGTGGCCGGCACGACCCCACCCTCACAGGCTCCGTGCCGCGTGTCAGGCATTCTCCGCCTGGGGTCGTTGGCCACTCTCCTCGTAGAGGAACGAGGAGTGGGTGGCGCCTGGCGAGGCTGAAGCAGGCCCTCCTCTGGTGGTTGTCCTCGCCGGGCCCTCCCCTCTGGCTCTGGGGCTTCCCTGCCCCATGGCTCGCTCGCTCGCTCGCTCACCTGACCGATGTGGTGACGTCATGCTCTCCCGGGCCGGGCCTAAGCCGCGCCAGACGAGGGACGGGACGTTCATGGTGAACGTGGCCTCTCTTCTCGTTCTGCCTGCGGGCCCCTCGCCTCTCCTCCACCGCCCGTGGGTGGCGGGGGCAAGGAAGGGGTGCGGACTCCGGCCCGACCTCGGTCTCCCGTGCCTCGTGGTGTCGGCGGGGCCGGGGTCTTGTGACGCGGCAGACACCTCTCGCCTCCTCGCCTGCTCGGCGTCTTGTCTCGCGAGCGGCCCTCCCCCGCGGGGGGGGAGGGCTGCCCCCGCCGCCACGCCACGTATCCCCTCGCCGGGGTGCGAGCGTGTCTCGCCTTGGCCCTCTGTGGTGCCCCTGGAGCGCTCCAGGTTGTCCCTCAGGTGCCCGAGGCCGAGCGGTGGCATCGCTTCCCGTCCCCAGCGAGTCCTCTCGGGTAACCCCTGCGGTGGTCGTGTGTCCCGAGCCACTCTCTTGAGCAGTGGGGGGGAGGGGTCGAGACGGTAAGCGAGGCGTGGCCGCTCCCCACCCTCGGTGGGGCCGGGGCCGCCTCCTGGTCGTCGTCCTCACCCTGTACCGGGGGGGACTGACGTGGCCGGGCGCACGCCGGGTGGGTCCCCCCTCTGCGGGGCTCGCGCCCGGGCGTGGGAGCGAACGTGGTGGGGCCGGGTGATGTGCCGGTGGGGGCGGGCGCCTGTCTCGTCCCCACGCGGTCTTGGGTGCGTCTCCTCGCGAGGCGGCACGGGCTTTCCCCGGTCCCGACCGCGAACGCTCGCTTTTCGGCCCGCTGCTTACCCTTGCCGCAGGCCCCTCCTGCCCAGCCGAGCGCTGACGTCCACCTCGGCGGACTTCCGTAGGCCTGAAGGGGGCCCCCGCTGGGTAGGGGGCGATGCGCCCTCGGTGAGAAAGCCTTCTCTAGCGACCTGAGAGGGGAGCCTTGGGGGGGGTACCGGACAACCCCCAGCCGCCGCTCCTCCATCCAGAGCGTGCAGTCGCCACGGGGAGCGACTGCCGCAGCGTGTGGGCAGGGCCCCGCCGCTTTGGCGTGTGGGTTGCGCCGGCCCCGCGGTGGGGCCGTGTGCTGCTCTTTGCCTGCTGTGGCCCGCGCCTCCCCCCTCCGAGTCGGGGGAGGGTTCTGCCGGGCCGGGCCCGGCGTCTGGCGCGGGGCCGTGCGAGCGCGCGTGTGTGTGCGCGCGGGCTTTGCCTCCCCGGTGCGTGCCGTGGGGGGAGGGGCAAGGCGGTCCACCCCGACTTCGCCCCCCGTCGTCTCCCCGCCGCGAGGAGCCACCCCACCTGTCCCGGTCCCGAGCCGCAGCCACCGGTGGCGGTGCGTGGGCTACGGGTCGGGCCGCCTCGCTCGGGAGCGTTTCCCCGGGCCGCGAGGCCTGGGGGCGAGCCAGACGAAGCAGGATGATGTGGGTGCTGGACGGACAGACCAGAGAGACAGACGGACGAGTGAGCGAGCGGAAGGGGCTGCCCTCTGGAGTGGGGGTTAGCCTGCTGCGCGTGAGTCCCGGCGGCGGGGCCGGGGTGTTGGGAGGAACCGCCGAGGGTTGGCTGAGGCCGGCCGGCGTCCTGGGCGTCGCGGGGCCGCCCCCACGTGTGGGGGTGGTGGGATCCTGCGCTTGTTTCCCCGGCGGCCCGGTCGTGTCTTGGGATTTCCCCTTCCCTGGGCTGGTGCCC
>NW_027328721.1:18091441-18111407 GCF_048564905.1 Vicugna pacos
GGATCTCCGAGTGGATCCCCCCCCCACGAGGTCGACCAGCCGTCGCGGCCCTCTGTCCCGTCGCGGCCCGGGTGGATCTCCGAGTGGATCCCCTCCCCCCACGAGGTCGACCAGCCGCCGCGGCCCTCCCGCCCTCTCGCCCTCTCGCTCCCTGTGTCCTTACGGGATCCCCGAGTGGATCCCCCCGCGAGGTCGACCAGCCGTCGCGGCTCGCTCTCTCTGTGTCTCTCTCATCGCGTCCCGAGTGGATCTCCGAGTGGATCCCCCCCCACGAGGTCGACCAGCCGTCGCGGCCCTCTGTCCCGTCGCGGCCCGAGGGGATCTCCGAGTGGATCCCCCCCCCCAACGAGGTCGACCAGCCGTCGCGGCCCCCTGTCCCGTCGCGGCCCGGGTGGATCTCCGAGTGGATCCCCCACGAGGTCGACCAGCCGTCGCGGCCCGAGTGGATCTCCGAGTGGATCCCCCCCCCACGAGGTCGACCAGCCGTCGCGGCCCTCTGTCCCGTCGCGGCCCGAGGGGATCTCCGAGTGGATCCCCTCCCCCCACGAGGTCGACCAGCCGCCGCGGCCCCAGTGGATCCCCCCCCCAACGAGGTCGACCAGCCGTCGCGGCCCTCTGTCCCGTCGCGGCCCGAGTGGATCTCCCAGTGGATCCCCCCCCCACAACGCGTTCGACCAGCTGTCGCGGCCCTCTCAGCTGCCCGCGGCCCGAGGGATTGTACTCCGTGTGCCTATGCGGCTTACCTGGCCTCCTGTGGCCCCAAGGATCTCTAGTTGACCGGGCGTCCTTGGTTATTGGATGATCTGGGTTGCTTCACGTCATGTAGGGATTTTTAGTTTGCATGCTTGGCTTAAGTATGTCTGTCTTTGTCTGTCTTTGTCTGTCTTTGTCTGTCTGTCTGTCTGTCTGTCTGTCTGTCTGTCTCTCTCTCTCTCTCTCTCTCTCTCTCTCTCTCTGTATGCGGTGTCTGTACGCATGCGTGTCCGTGTCTATGGACTTTTCTTTCTTCGGGCGGGTAGGCGTCATTTGGCTTATTTGATTTTTTTTTTTAACTTTTCTTCCCCGTGTTCCACGGTACCATCGTGTTTATCTATTCTACATGTGGAGATCCCAGTCCCGTCCCACCGCCCTTACCCCTGACAACCTCAAGTTTGTAATCTGTCGGTCTGTTTCTGTATTGTTCGTTCGTTCGTTCGTTCGTTCGTTCGTTCGTGTTTTTTTTTGGAAATCTGTTCACCTAGGACTATAACTGTTTGTACGAAACAGATAGTAATAGAATCTCAAGCCCATCCTACCGAGAACAAAACGTTTCAAAGAGAAAGAAAGGAAGGAGAAGGGGGAAAAATAAAAGTCTCTCTATTTTCTTGCTTCCCTCTGTCACTCCTGATGGTTTAGATGTCTTCTTTTACAATTTTGTGTTTATTCTGTTTGGAATGAACGGTAGTGATCACCTTTCCGGGGATGAGTGTCTCATGTTTGTACCGTCCTGCTTCTTCTCTATTTAGAGTAGACCTGTGGATGTTTCTTTTCGCATGGGTTGAGTGTTGCAAAACTCTTTTAGTTTTTGCTTGTCTGTGAAGTTCTTTACCTCTCCTTCTATTCTAAAGGATAGCTTTGCTGGATAGAGTATCCTAGGCTGCATTGTTTTGTTTTGTTTTGTTTTGTTTTGTTTTGTTTTGTTTTGTGTTTCATTCAGGAATTTCAATAGATCTTGCCACTCCCTTCTGGCCTGACGTGTTTGTGGAGAGAAATCCGCTGAGAGCCTTATGGGGGTTCCCTTGGAACTCACTCTTTGTTTTTCTCTTGCCTAAAGGCATTTAGGATCATTGCTTTCTCCTTGACTCTGACCATCTGGATTAGGATAGGTCTCGGTGTGGGTCTGTTTGAGTTCTCCCTGTTTGGCACCCTCTGAGCCTCCTGGACTTGGATATCGGATTCCTTCCTTAGAGCTGGGAAATTGTCAGTCATGCTTTCTTCAAATACCTTTTCGACCCCCTTGCTTCTTCCTTCCCCTTCTGGAACCCCTATTGTGCGTAGATGGGCACGCTTTCGATGGTCCCGTAGGTCCCTGAGATTGTTTTCGTTGTTCTTTATTTGTTTTTCTCTCAGCTGTTCTGATTGGGTTCTTTCTGTTGTCCTGTCTTCTGGGCCACTTATTCGCTCCTCGGCGTGATCTAGCCTCCTTTGGACAGCCTTTAGACCACTTCTCATGTCAGCCAATGAGCTGACCAGTTCTCCTTGACTCTTCTTTAGAGCTTCGATTTCGTTTTTGACGTACAGTATACATCTAAACACTATCACTTGGAGTTCCTTCGGTACTTGGATCTCTCCTTTTTTGAAATCTTGATCTAGCAGGCCATCCGTGTCTATTTTGTGGATCGTGCTTTCAGGGAATTTCTCTGGCTCTTTTCATTGGGAGTGGTTCCTCTGCTTCCTCATGCTGCTCCTATCTCTCTGGCACTGTGGCTTAAGGAGTATCAGTTATCTATTGTGGTCCTTAAGGAGTTTAGGTATTTATCTAAAGCCTATAGAGGAATAAAACTTTAAAAGGGGGGGAGAGGGGGGAGAGAGAGAGAGAGAGAGAGAGAGAGAGAGAGAGAGAGAGACAGAGAGAGAGAGACAGAGAGAGAGAGACAGAGAGAGAGAGACAGAGAGAGAGAGAGAGGGAGAGGGAGATAGAGGGAGACGGAGAGGGGGATAGGGGGAGAGAGAGAGACAGAGACAGAGACGGTGGGAGGGGGAGGGGGGTGGGGGAGCCGGATTTTAAAAGAATGGAGGAAAAAAAGGTTTGAAAACAGTGTACAAGCAATAATAGAAGAGCAAGTGGAAGCAGAAGAGCGATCGAGTTGAGACGTCTTCTAAAAGCCTTTAAAAAATAGAAAAGATCAGAAAATAAAACACAATTGTTTCAAAAGTAAATTTTTAAAAGGTAATCGGAAATAGAACAGATTTTAACAAGAGATAAAACACAGGATTTGAAAAGGAGGGAGAAAGAAAAGGTTTGAAGACACTGTGTAATCAATAATAGAAGAGTAAGTGGAAGCAGAAGAGCGATCGAGTGGAGACGTCTTTTAATAACCTTAATAAAAAGGAGAAAAAAAAATCGAGAAACGATATCTGAAACCTGTAAATAATCAATAACAGGAGATCTAAACCAAGAGAAGAGAAAAAGGAAAGGGGGTGGATGTTTAAAAATAAGAAGAATAAAAAGATTTTCAAGGAAACATTTAAAAGGGATTAAAACCGTCAACGTAGACGACTGTTCAAAAGTCAAGGTTAAAAAGGTAACAGAAGGTAAAACCGATAGAAGAGAGATTAAAAAAGAGAAAGGAAAAGGAAAAAAAAAGGGGGGTGGGGGAAGGACGTGTTCCCGGCACCGCGGTCGGATGCTGCGTTCCTCCCGGGAAGGAGGGTGGCTGGCTGGCCGCCCGCCCTCTCCCGGCCCCGGTCGTTCCGCTGCTCTGTGCGGCTGTGTGCTCCGACTCGGGTCGGCGGCGCTCCTCTCCGTAGGTGGGCTCGGGGAAGACCGTGGAACCGCCCCGCCCCTAGCTGCGTCCCCAAACTCGGCTCCTTCTTAGTCATGGTGGCGCGAGTTCTCTGAGGTACCGGGGCAGAAATATCCTATCTGCCTCGGGCTGTAAACGAATCTCAGTCCTGCCTAGAAGGCTGCGGAGCCCCCGGGTGCGGATTCGAGTCTCGGCCCCGCCCCCGCCCGCATGCTGCACGCCAGAGGCTATGGCGGCTGTGGCTGCGTCCCGCCTCTCTTCTCGCGAGAAGCGCCGGTGATGGCGCCGCGGATCTGAGGAGACGGAGGCTACGGCGCCCCTCCCCCCAGGGCACACCGGCCGTGTTGCTTTGCCTTTCTTTTCCCGTCATGGACGGGGGGGGGGGGGCGGGGGGGGGGCGGGTTGTTCTGCTCTGTATCCCCTCCCGGCCGCCGCCCTGGTCCTCCGCCCGGCTCGTGCGGCCTGTCCCGGCCCCTGGCTGCCGGCCTGCGACTCGGGCTGGGTGTCGCGGGGACCCTCTGTGCCCGTTTCACTTGGATCGGTCGGTCAAGGGGTGCTCTGGGTAGATCTGAGGCTCGGGGGCGCCCCCTCCGTCCCGTCGGCCTCTCCGTTGGAGAGGGGCAGTTTTGGCGAACGAGCCCTATTCCTCCTCTGCCGCTCCCTCCCCGCGGGACCGGTCCCTCCCGCACTGTTTTGCTTTTTACTCTTTCTTTTCTCCTTTTCTCCTACCAGATTTTGGGCGTCTTTGTCTTTCGAAGAGGGCGGTGTTCTGTCGGAGTTCCGCAGGTGCTCCGATTGGCCGAGTGGGTCCGTCGATGTGAGTTTTGGTGTATTTGTGGGAGAGGGTGAGCTACGAGTGTCCTTCTACTCCGCCGTCTTGCTTCTCCGCGGGTTATTTTTGAAGAGTAGGTGCTGGGGATTGAACCCTGGGCCTTTATTTTTTGCATGCTAAGCACGAGCTGTACTGCTGGATCTCTAGGCCCTCCCCACCGCAACACCCCTCCCCCCCTTTCCCACCGCCTCCATAGTACTCGATGAATCTCCTGACTAGATATCTATGCTTCCTTGGAATGGGGCCGTCCGTTTCTTCATCGGATGGATGGACGTCTGTGGATTCGTCTCGTTTCTCTCCACTGCGGTGGGTGGCATCGGGGCCTGGGGTGGGGTTGAGTGGCGTGGGCTGGGAACTGTTCTTCACGTGTAGAGGTGGAGCGGAGCGATGAGGATGGTGACTTTTTCCCCCGAGTGCTCACGCCGGGTGATGGAGGCCTGTGGTCTCACTTGGAAGAGGACTCGGGTGACTGGAACAGAGCCCGTGTGGGGTCGTTGTGGAGGGAGGAACTCCACCCCCCAGCCCCAGCCCCAGCCCCGGCACTTGTACCTCATCGAGGGACGGTCGGCCGAAAACAAATGAAAGCTGTCAGAGGTGGGGGTGGGGGTGGGGGTGAAGGGGTGGGTGTGTGTGTGTGTGTGTGTGTGTCCCCGTTCCCCGTACCACAGTCCCTGGTCGAGGCCCCCCGAGCGGAGAAACGCACGCCAGGCCGTCCGTGCTCCTGGTTGTCCGGCCGCGTGTCCCCGCCGCCCAGAGATCCCGAACCGTCCCGCTCGCTCCCCTGCCGGGTGCCGTGTGCCACCTGCCTGTCGGCCGGGCGCTATTTTAGACACTGCGAAGAAGTCGGCCGGACGGCCGGGCCGGGCCGGGCCGGGCCGGGCCGGGCCGGGCCGAGCCGAGCCGAGCCGAGCCGAGCCGAGCACGTCCAGGCCGAGGTGGGTGGTGCTGGGTTCAGAGGAGTGGGGTACAAGCGGGAGGCGGGCGTCGATGGAGGGGAGGGGGAGGGGGAGGGGAGCAGGGATGACGATGGGCTGGGGGGCTTGGCGTGTGGGGTGGGGGTGGGAGGGATGGTAGCCATCCTATGACTTTCTCTCCTCACCCCGCCTTTGGCAAGTCTGTTAGAGTGACGAGGTTGTGCTGGTTTCTGGCTGGTGCACACCACAGTGATTGTGTTCTTCTTTTTCCTGGTCTTTTTCAGGAACCCTCGTCCCGAGGGACTGAATCTAGTGCCCTGTGCTGCGCGGTACGACCTAGGGGTCGAATCTGCCAGGAGAGGTCTTACAAGGATCTGGAGGATCCTGGAAAACTGCTACCATCCGGAATCCTACATGGATATTCAAGATCTTGCGGATGGATGGACGGACGGAAGACGGATCGAATGGAGGCCCCGCCCCATCCCCTGGACCCCTTGGCCCAGGAGGATCGTGATGGGTCTGGAAAGGACTCTTCCGACGAGGGTCTCGGGATGGACTTTCTCGGTCCGCGGAAGGTGTTTCTGCACAAAGAGGAAGAGAGGGGCGTTCTCGGCCGGAGAGCCCGAACCGCCTCCTTTCAGGGATCCGCTCCAGTCTGGGTCGGGGTCGGGGTCAGAACGCGACCACCGACGGCTCCCCTCCCTCGTCTTGGCGCTCCAACTTGGGAAACCCTCCTCCCTGCCCCCTCACCCATCTTCTCGTCAGCCTGCCTCCAGCTTCCCCGTGCCAACTACCTCTCTCATGCTGCCGGACTTTCCTCCCCCTTGGGCCGCCAGGAAGCTCTCCCACTCCTCCACGTGCTTTGGCTTGGAATCCCTGACAAACACAAGCGGTGCTGGAGGGCGGGGCCGGGGGCAGTGGCAGAAGGACTCCCTTCATCTTATGGGAGCGACTTTTATCTCCATAGGTGGCGATTGAGAAAACACATAAAATCACTCAGAAGAATACCCATGTGTAGTCTCCCTGACCTAGATCCGTGTCTGTCTGTCTGTCTGTCTCTCTCTCTCTGTCTCTCTCTCCATTTCGCTATTCTGTGTGTGTGTGTGTGTGTGTGTGTGCCTTTCTGTCTGTCTCCCTTGTCTCTCTTTCCTCTCCTCTCCCCTCCTCTCCTCTTCCCTGTTCTCCCCTCCCTTCCCCCCTCACCCCTCCGCTCCTCTCTTCTCCCCTCCCCTCCACTCCTCTCCTCTCCCCTCGCCTCCTCTCACTTCCCCTTCCCTCCCCTCTTTTCCCTCCTCTCCTTTCCTGTCCTCTCCCCTTTTATCCCTCCTCTCCTCTGCTCGCTCTCGCGCTCGCTCTCTCTCTCTCTCTCTCTCTCTCTCTCTCTCTCTCTCTCCCTCTCCCCCCCTTCCCTTCCCTCCCTCCTCCCTAACCCCCCAACCCCTACCTTCACAGGGCCTCATAGATTGCAATCGGTTTCCATGAAATGTGATGAAGAGGGAATGAAGTTTAGAATGATATCCCCATGCCATCGAAACCTTCTTCCCCAGGGACAGCGAGTTATTTGTGGTTGTGTTTGTTTTTGTTTTTCTTGTTGTTGTTTTGGGGTGCAACGAGGGCACAGGAGGCGTTGGGAGTGAGGGTGATGTTTCTCTTTCTGTCTGTCTCCTCCTTAGGAAGGATTTTAAGAGGAGGGAGGACTCACAGAAATCTACCATCTCGTCTCGTACTGCAGCTGTGTTTGAGCTTCCTATACGATCTGGGCGGAACACTCCCCACCCTCACCTCAAGCCGCCATCGCCGCCCCCTCAGCCCCCACCACCCCCGTCCAGTCCCGCGCTTGGGGTGGTGGTTGGGCATGGGGGGATGTTGGCGGGGTGGTCGTTGGTGGGGGTTGGGGTGGTGGAGGAAACCAGAAAACAGACCACTGTGGCACGTGGCTGACTGGGGCTTCAGGGTGAAGGAGGATGAATAAAATGGCCGGAATTAGGCTAACGGATTGCTTCGTTTTTGGGCGGGGGGGGGGGGGGAGAGGAGGGGAGGATCATTAGGTCATTCATTCATTCATTTGCTTGGGGGGGGTGTCATTCGGTTTCTTATGCTCGCCCTTAAAACGGTCGACTCTTCTGACTGACCGGTTGCTGCTCACGGTTCCAGGCCCGTTGTTGAAACTGGAAGCTATCGATCTTACTGTTTCTACTGTATTTCAGTCATTGCAAGTCATCATCGTGCTGGGTCTCTGAGTCCTTCTCCGAGGAGAAGGTCGGTCGGTCACGGGACTACTGACCTGACAAAATAGCCTGAGTGACCAAGAAGGCCACACCTTGAGTGCTTATGAGATAATGAGATCTAACCGCCAGCCTCTATAGAATGGGTCACCTGGGAGGCATCGTGACACCATGCTGAGTCTTCTGATGAGAAAACGATTCTGTGGATGGTGATCGATGCTTGATTGTTTGAGCTATGGCTCTAGAACCACCCCACCCACTCCATCCCCAAGGTGGGTACACAGTTTTGAAGACGCTAGCCTGCTGTGAATCCCCTTTGCCCGGCAGAGCGATAAAATGACCTCTTTTCTTCTAAGCTCCAAGGCCTTGTCTCTGGATTCTTGGGCTCATCGGGGACGGGGGCCGATCTTTCGGCAACAAGCGTGCTTCAGAAACAACGGATGCCCGAGAAGGACACTCTGCCTCTCCCTCTTCTTCCGGGCCTGAAATGGGGAGGAAAAAATATCGCTTCCCCTGGAAGCCGGAGTCCAGAGCCCGCCATCCGGAGGGACTTCTGGCTTGGCCTTCTCCTGGGGTGGGGGGAGGGCACGCCACCGCACGTGTTCTTTGTCAACTCCCCGTTTCTCTCTTCTCGAGTTATCTCTTTGGGAAGGCTCCCACACTGGATGAAAACAGACAGACAGGCTGGTATCTCTCCCTACCCCACCCTTCGCCCCCCAAATGACTGAACTTCTGTCCCATCAAAATCACCACTTGTTTTCCAACGTGGCTTTCTTGGATCCTGGAGGACTGACATCAACTTAGAGCCAAGATGGGCACAGAACTGAAGGACCTTCTCGGCTGGCCTAAGAAGTCTGTCATCGTGATGTGGGAGGTATTCTTCGAGGGACCTATCTGACTAAGTGCTTGACGGCCTTTTGGACTTTGAACCAACTTGGAGATAGGAACTAGGATGAGAGGGCCCCCGAAATAGCTCAGCAAACTCTTCTCCACCCTTAGAAGAGAGACAGACAGATAGACAGACAGACAGAGAAAGAGAGAGAGAGAGAGAGAGAGAGAGAGAGACAGACAGACAGACAGACAGACAGACAGACAGACAGTGTGTGTGTGTGTGTGTGTGTGTGTGTGTGTGTGTCTGTCTGTCTGTCTGTCTGTCTGCCTGCCTGCCTGCCTGTCTGTCTGACGGTCTGTCGGTCTGTCTGCCTGCTTATTGTAGGAACTCTCTGTCAATGGAAGTATAGTTGACTTACAATGTTGTGTTCATTTATGACGTACGGCATAGTGATTCACTTATTCACACACACACACACACACACACACACACACACACACACACACACACGTATACTTTTTCAGGATAGGTTATTACAAGCTATTGAACATAGTTCCCTGTGCTAGACAGTAGGACCTACTTGTGTACCTAGTTTGTATAGGGTGGTTTATATCTGCTAATCCCAAACTCCTGATTTATCCCTCCGCCTTACCCCGTTCCTCCACCCTACCCTGTCCCCTGTGTTAACCATCGGTTTCTTTTCCATGTCTGCGAGTCCAGTCTGTTTCTGTTTTGTAAATAGGTTCCTTGGAGTCTTTTTAAAATGGAGTTATTTATGTATGGATGGGTGTCTTGACTTACTTTCAGATCCCACCTAGAAGTGATGGCATAGGATATCTGTCTTTCCCTGGGTGACTGACTTCACTAAAACTATGGAACGCTTCACGCATGGGCGTGTGTCGTCCACGTTCAGGGGCCGTGCTGATCTTCTCTGGATGGTTCCCATGTTAGTCTATGTCCTGTGGCAGCAAGCGCTTTCCTTAGGGTTTTTGTCTCAACCTGAAAGCCAGCCCGGAGACTGAAGGTCTTCTAGTTGCCTCCACTATCTGCCTAGGACCCTCTCCACGAATGTTTCCCATTTTCTCTCACCCTTTTGCCTTGGCATCATTGAGTACGAAAACGCTCCGTCTCCTGAAGCCCTGCAGACTGAAGCTGGACAACGGGAGGTAAACGTCAGAGAAATGGCCACAACAGCTCCTGTGGAAACCATCCTCGGGCCTGTTTTCGGGGGAGCCGCTCAGAGAGTTGAGCCGAACACCCCAGGACCTCATCAGAGGCATTTCAAACTGCTCGAGCCGTTTCGATGACCCCGATGTGTGGAAATCTCCTACCAGACTGACCCCCTACTCCCGGCCCTGAATCTGGTTTCTCATCTGCTCCGACGATTCACCTTTGTGCTGTACTTTGGTTGTCCACACAAGTGCCTCTTAGGCGATACCTGACTGCTTGCTCCCTAGGCCTAGCTTCAGAAGCCCATCGACACCACCGCCTCCTGAGACGAGATACTACAACTGTTTCCTTGAACAGACCTGTTCTCAGAACTAAGAAACTGGGTCCATGGAACGCAGGCCCCCTAGGAAACCATTCCCTCCCTCCTGCCCCCAGACCGCACGCACGCACGCACGGACGCACACGCACACGTACAGTCAACAGCCCAGCTTTTAATGTGTAAAACTTCCAGGGAAGTTACAGAATAGGGAAATGTTGGGGTCCAGAGTAGGCTGCCCCAAAATGTGCCCGATGGATTATGCTGAATGAAAGGGACTTCACAAGTGGCCAAGGGGGAGGGTATAGGTCAGTGGTAGAGTGTGTGCTTAGCAAGCAAGCACAAGGTCTTGGGTTAAATCCCCAGTACCTCCGGTCAAAAATAAATGCATAAAATCGAATTCCTCTCCCCGCCCGCCCCCCAAAGTATACACTGCTGTATGTCAACTCTGTCTCAATAAAACTGGAAGGAAAAAAAGGAAGGAAAAAAAAAAAAAAGCATGATTTAACAAAAGAAAGAAACAAAGAAAGAACTGCCCGAGGCAAGAGGAACACTCTGTCCCTCCTTTCTGCCTCCCTGGAAGCAGGGGAAAAAGAATTTTTTTTTTTTTAAAGTCTCCCATCCCAGAGGAATCTATCAAGTCAGAGGTCTGCTTCCATGCCCTTCCATGATTCTCAAACGGTTTAGTGGGGTTTACCCAGGTTAGGAAAAGGAGGGGACTCCTTTGGCCTGAGACCAGGCGAGATTCTCCCCCTCCCTCCCGCCTCCCTCCGTGCAGTTGGGACGGGGTGGCCTAAGGGTGGGGAAATTGAAACCAAAAAACAAAAGCCGTTCAACAGAGAGGAGCCGGAGGCCAAGTCAAAGGCTCTGACCTGAGCACAGAGCTTTCTGCATTTGAATGAAGCGATTGAACGAGGCCCTGCCGAATGGATCCTCCTGACGTCCCCGCCCCCGCTTCCAGGAGACAGTCCAGTCGATTTAGGACCCGATTTGGGACCGATCGGTGGAGGAGGCCTGGGCGGCGGCGGCAGTGGCGGCGGCGGCGGCGGCGGCGGCGGCGGCGGCGGCGGCGGCGGCGGCGGCGGAAGCAGCGGCGGGGGGCGGGGGGGGGGGTGCGCGGGCGGGGGCGGGACCAACGGTCGCTCCAGCTCTGCCTGCCTGCCTGCCTGCCTGCCTGCCTGCCTGCCTGCCTGCCTGCGGGGCTGAGGCCTGAGGGCCACGCTGGTTCCTGCCACTCAGGGAAACTTGTGCGGGTGTTGCCGAAAGATCGCCCTCCCCAACCCCGTCCCTGACGAGCCAAATAACCCAGAGACAGGGTCTTAGAGTTTAGAAGAAAAGAGGCAGCTTGATTGCTTTGCTGGGCAAAGGGGACTCACAGCAGGCTAGTGCCTTCCAAACTGTGAACCCGTCTTGGGGTTGGGGTTTCATGCTTCTGTGGACGAACAGGTTGGAGCATGAAAGGGAATCACAACAGGCGGGAGCATAAAAGGTGCTCATGATCAACAAGGGTCTCTGATAAAACTTCCTCCTAAATCTGGATGAGTGTCTGGTAACATGGGACCTCCTGGTGGTCTAGTAGGTCATCAGCCCGTGACCTTCTTTCTCTGGTCAGACTCACCCGGCGGCACCAGCGCCACGGAGGAACTCGGGGTGGGGGGGTGGGAGGGGGCTGGTCGTTCTCCTGAGCTTATCCTCCCGTGACTCCCTTCCTGGGGAAAGACTCAGACGTCAAACATGATTGTCAATTTGAACGATCAGAGGAAGGTCCAATCAAACAGTTAGAATCGACAACTTTAGCTGCTTTGAACAGTGGGCCTGGGGCTGGGAGCGGTGTCTGGTCAGTCGAGTTTGCTGATCGTTCTAAAAGCAAGCAGTAAGCATAAAGCCAAAAATTGGCTTAGCCTAAGTGCGGCCACTTCATGATTCCTCCTTCACTGGGGGCCGAGGCGCGGGGGAGGGCGGGGGTGGGGGACACGACTGAGGTGGCGACGAACTTCTCCGTGAATGCTCGGAGCCGAACTGCTCTCTGGGCCTAGGTCCAAAAAAGGCCTGAGTCTCAGCTATGACAGGTTCTCTCTCTTTCTGGGCACATGGACTGACTCGCCCCGCATCCTCCCATCCTGTCAGACCCTTCGGACACGCACCTCCACCCGAGGAGTTCTTTGGCCTCGTCCAGAAAAAAACAAACACACGCACGAACAAAACCAACCGAGCACACAGAAACCCTGATGATCTCCTTGGACCCCATTCACTTCGGAGAGTCCCTCTCGTAGAAATCCCCTCAGCTCGATGATTTCACCATAGCCGCCTCCCTTTCTCTGCCGCAGTGACCCCCACCCCCACCCCCACCCCCACCCCCACCCCTGCGTGGGCCCTGTCCCTCTACCTATCAAAAACCAAACCCCAGGAGAAAAGAAAATCAGAATGCTGCTTTGAGCCACTGGATCTGTGAAAGGAACCAAACAGAAAGCCGAAATAACCAAACCAGCCGAACACCAAAAGCGAACAGACAGATACCCCAGAAAGAAGGGCACGCTGACCCTGGCCCCTTTCCTTCCTGGAATCAGGACATAACGTAGATCTACACCCCACCCCCGACCCCACCCTCCCCAGATGTCTTCTTTATGCCGGAACGAGAGTGACGTTCTTAGTGTCAATGGTGCTGTTTTGGAAACGACAGGCCAGCCAAGAAACAAGCACCACTCGGAGGGTTGGAGTACTCAGATTTCTTACGCCGGCGGGCTCAGAGGGGCTTCTGCTCCTAAGCCCTGAGCACCCCCAAGACGTGCACGTGAGGTTTTCTAGGGTTAAGTACAAGCTTGGGGTATTCGGCCAATAGGCACGCGATAGCTTTAGCAACAACATTATCACAAGAGTAGAGGCAGTGAGGCGGCAAACCGACATTTCAAGGCCAGATATGTCTCTTTGAAAATCCAGCTGGCTAGCAAAGCATGAATAGGGAATCAGCAAACCGACACTTATTAATTTAGATTTACGAGTTAGCCCAGCAGACCTCAGATCAGGAATCCGACACTTGTTACACTTAGATTTGTGACTTAGCTTGTTAGCCCATCTGGGCTTTTCCTTCACAGTGTAAAGCGGAGAAGGAGAGAATTCTGTACAAACAGACCTCGATGAAAAGAATCCTCATCCTCTTTTAGGCCCCCACCTCAACACACACACACACACACACACACACACACACACACACACACACACACACACACACACACACGCATGCATGCATGCGCGCGTATAGTTACTCCTGTTCTCTCTCTCTCTCTTTCTCTCTCCCTCTTCCTTTATTACTGATGTTTTTAAAAATGTTTACTGATAACACAGAAAAAAATTGCTGAAGTGTTGTCCAGGAATGATATTCACTTTTGAAAACATGATATATATTGTAAAGGGTTTGGGCTCCCTTAGAAAAATCCCAGTCCAGGCACGATTGTATAGCACCTCTTTTCACTTTCAAGTATCTCATTTCAGACAATAAAGTAGCCTGTCATCTTCCTTGTGCATGACGTTTGTAACTGGCACAAGTCAAACGGCACAAAATTCAGACCCAATCTCCTGATCCGTATGATTCTCATATTCTTTTTCTTTAGTGACCCCAGAAGCTATGGGTCTGTGCCAACCACCCGTGGCTGTTCACTATCCAGCATTTCTTCCATTATCTTTATGTTGTCCTGTTTCTTGGAAGTATTAGTGCAGCTACTTTTCCCGATGGTCTGTCTCTGTCTCTGTCTCTGTCTCTCACTCTTTTCTCCTTCTATTTTGGGGGGGAGGGGCATGGGTTTGATTAGGTAATTTATTTATTTTAACGGTGGTTCTGGGGATTGAACCCAGGACATCATGCATGCTAAGCAGGCACTCTAACGCTGATCTACATCCTTCTCTACACCGCCCCCCCCCCCGACCCTCCAGCACCCCCCCCTCCCCGGCCAGGGCCTGTCTTTGCTCAACCCAATAGAAGAGCATTTATGTTTTGCCAGTTTTCTGGGTCCTTCTTTGTTTCATAAAACTGAGAAGAAATACGTGTGGAAGTTCTCTCCTATGAATTGAACAGACTGAAGATCCTTTAAATAACCAAATGAGGTGGAAGTGCCGAGAGTACCATACGGGAACACACCGAGACACATCATCATCAAATTGACCAAAATTAAGGGTAAGGAGAAAATATTAAAATGAGCGAGAGAAAAGCAACAAATAACATACAAGGGAACTCCCGTAAGGTTATCAGCTGATTTTTCAGCAGAAACTCTACAGGCCAGAAGTGGGTGGCACAACATATTGAAAGTGATGAAAGGGGAAAACTGACAGCCAAGAATACTCTATTCAGCAAGGCTCTCGTTCAGATTTGAGGGAGAAATCAAAAGCTTCACAGATAAACGAAAGCTACAAGATTTCAGCACCATCAAGCCGGCTTTACAAGGAATGTTAAAGGATCGTCTCAAGTCATCAAACCCTAAGAAAAGAGAACAAAAAGATGACAGAGAAAGGGAGGGAGGGAGGGAGGGAGGGAGGGGGGAGAGAGAGAGAAAGAGAGAGAGAGAGAGAGGGAGAGAGAGAGAGAGAGGAGACCTACAAAAGATGGCTTTGCCTGTTTAGGGTCTTCCGTTGTTCCTTATAAATTTTGAAATTGTTTGTTCTAGTTCTGTGAGGAATGTCGTGAGTATTTTGACAGGGGTTGCATGGAACCTGCGGATTGCTTTGGGTAGTGTGGCCATTTTGATAGTATTGATTCTTCCAATGCAAGAGCACAAGACAGCTTTCCATTTCTTTGTGTCATTTCAGATTCTGGAGTATAGGTAACCTCCTCGATTAAGTTTATTTCTAGTCATTTTACTGTTTTTGACGCAATGGAAGTGTTTATCCCAGTTATAAAATTCTGGTTTTTAAAGTGGAGGAGGGAAAAAAAAAAAAGAAAAAAAAAGGAAAGGAAAGGCCACAAATGGCAAAATATCCTTCTTTATTACGGGTGAATTGTATTCCATTCCGTGTGTGTGTGTGTGTGTGTGTGTGTGTGTGTGTGTGTGTCCCCTCTTCTTTATCTATTCAAATATTGATGTGCACTTAGGATGCTTCCGTATCTTGGCCATTATAAATGATGTTGCTGTTAATAGCAGGGTGTGTGTATCTTTTTGAATTCATTCTTATTTTGCGGTTGGCTTTATTCCTTTGATAACTAGGTAAGTTTAAAAAGCTAAAGCGCTAAACCTTCCTGGAAACAATGAACAGTACGTATATGTAAATTAAAAAATATGTGTGCAGTAAAAAATTAAAAAATAAATAAATGAATAAAAAAGAAAGAAAGACAAGGAAATTAGCTATCAAGCCATGAAAGACATGGAAGAAACTTAGAAGACATCTTACTAAATCAAAGAAACCGGTCTGAAAATGTTACCAACTGGACAATTCCAACCAAAGGACATCCTGGAAAAGGCAAAGCTCTAGAAACAATAAAAAGATCGTGGTATCCAGGGGTTTGGGGAGAGGGAGGGAAGGAGGAATGAACAGATACAGCGTGTGGGATTTTTTTAAGGCGATGAAATTATTCCGTCGGATACCATAGTGGTGGCTACATGTCATTATGCATTTGTCAAAACCCATAGAACGTACGACATCAAGAGTGAACCGTCATGTAAACTATGGACTTTGATTGATAATAGCGTGTCCATGTCGGACCACCAGTTTGACCAAATAGGCCACACTGATGAGGGATGTTGAGGGGAGGGGAGGATATATGTGTGGGTGGGGAGGGCTGTGTGAGAACTCTCTGTATTTTCTGCTCAATTCTGCTGTGAGCCTGAAACTGCTCTAGGAAATAAAGTCTATTAATCAAAAAACAAAAACAAGAACAAACACAACGAAAAAAACAAAACAGCCAAATGAGGTGAACCAGGATTCAGTCATCCAAAATGGAGCTGGACGGCCAGTGGGAGGAACTTGGTTGCAGACATAGTCTTGTTTCGGGGAGGGGCACGTTGTCCCCTCCCTCTACACATCTTGAGTCCTCTGGGCTGGACTGATCCAAAAATGGACCCCAGACGGATCGTTGAGCAGGAGCGACAGGGAACCACCTCCTGTCTTTCATTCAAGCACTCATGTGTCCCCGAAGCAGGCAGCTTTTCTCCGTTTTAGGACAAGAAATCAGCCCTTTGTGCGAAATGGACCGGGCTGAGAGACTTTGGTTTTGGGTGACCCGTCTGTGAAGAATCGAGACGGAGTTTGGGTTTTGGGGGGGAAGCCCCTGAAAGAAGTCACGAGGTTGGTTGGTTTTCTCTAGGCTTCCGGGGCCTGAAGGCTCTCAGTGGGAGAGCAGGGTGATTTCCTAAGTCCAGATGCAGGGAGGGCACCCTCCACGGAAGTAATTGATTTCCCGCTTTCAGGGAGACAGAAAGAAGAGTCTGAGGGTCCGGTCCCTCTTGCGTCTGCTGGCCCCTCGGCTTCTTCGGTCACTCTCATTTCTAACCTATCCGTGTGCCACGGAGGCACATACATGTTTGGGGTGGCCTCCCCTGGGTCCCGACACCGGCATCCATGGGGGGAGGGGGGGCATGAGTGGTCAGAACTGTATCAAGCTCAAGGGCGCCACCAACCGGTTTCAAAAACAAATCTGCCAGCAGCTGCTAGCTGCAGCCTTGTCGTTTCAAAGTTCCCGCCTTGCTCTTGTGGTGTTTTCTTTCGTTTCCCCTTCTCCACTTGCCCCGTGGGGTAGTCTGGTGACACACACTTCCAGTGCTTCTTTCTTGCATCTGTGTCTCCTGGGCTGCAGTCCTAAGAACCCCCCCATCCCCCCCGCCCCCCCCCCCCCCCGCAATAAGCTCGTTTCTTTACCCTCCACCAGGTCTCCTGGCTTGGGAATCTCGGTTCACACCATGTGTCTCGTGTCCTCTCTGAATTCATGGGCCCAGCCATCCACCCTAAGGAGACGGAGGGAGGGAAGGAAGGCTTTGACCTGGCGACCTTCCTTGCCGGCATCCTCCGGATTTCGGACCCTTCAGTGTGCCACCCGCCACCCGCCATACCACCCTCACCCTGAGGCCTAGCCCTCGGGGCTCCGTCCACGCGGAAACCTGAACGCGGACGGACGGACCTGGATGGCGGGCGGGGTGGGGGTGGGGGTGGGGGTGGGGGTGGGGGGCGGAGGGGCTTGCTTCATCACCGCCGGAACCGTGGAGGCGACCGAGACAGACGCGTCCTTCAAGAGGTGAAGGGACACGTAGCCCGGGCTAGGTCCGTGCCACGGCATGTGATTTGGCTCTAAAAAGGAAGCCAGGGGCCCGTGGAGCCGAGAGACCTGTGGGAGACAGGCGGGGCAGTTTCTGCGTGCACATGACTCCCTGAAAGGAGCCAATCTGAAAAGGTGGCATCCTGTAGGGTACCGGCTCTGGATGACGTTCATTCTCAAAAGGGCAAAAGCCCAGAGAGGGTGAAAAGATGAGTGGGGTTGTGTGTGTGCGGGGGTGAAGGTTGTCTCTCTCTCTCTCTCTCTCTCTCTCTCTCTCTCTCTCTCTCTCTCTCTCTCTCTCTCTCTGTGTGTGTGTGTGTGTGTGTGTGTGTGTTGTGGCGGGGGGGGGGGGGTTGTTGATGAATAGGTGGAGCACAGGGGACTTTTAAGCAGCAAAACTCTCCGGTAGGTAGGCCCACGATGGGATGAAAACCAACGTGTTGGCTATGGCATTCCCTAAGATGGGGTGAACTGAAAGAACCCTTCTGGGTGTCTGCCCCTCAGCCGAAGTTTAAAGTCCTTCCTAAAGCCAGAAGGTAAAGACACCCGTGAGCAATCTGAGCGGCCATTGCTGAGGGGTAAGAGCGAGGCCAGTGAATCCAGTGAAAGACTGACTGACTGACGTGGGGGCCTGGGTCCCTCGGCTCGACCCCCTTCCCCGGGAAACCGAAGCCTTCGACGCAGGGATGCGCTTTGACACGCTTATGTCTCATCAGAGAAGGTTTCTTCTGCCTGGCATTGTGTGACGGGGCCGAGATACCCGTCCTCTCCTCCTTTGCATGAGGTAGCCGTCGCTCCCGCCTTGGCGCAGCGGTGAAGAAGGCTACCAGAAACACGGTTCTGCGTTTCTCTCTATACCGTGGGCGAGCGTCACGGCTTTTCCTTGCGTTTCACCATGCAGTCAGAGGGCATTATCAAAACTAAGCGTGCCATCCAAATTTTCCTTTTCCTTTTTTAAAGTGACTGTCAAGAACTTAGGCAGCATCGAGTGAAAACGTTGGGCACCTTCATCTCTTGGTTTGTATGGAGCCAGCTAGGTCATCAGACCCACATCACCATGATTTCTGAATTCTAAGATACTTTCAAATCCATGATATTGTACATTCCTGGGTCCTGGGATGTCATTCTGGTTGATCAGGTCAAAGGGAATGTGTCCCTCCGTAGCACTGATTAACACGTCAGCTTATTTAAACGACAACACAGGAAATTCCCTTCGGGCGATATTCATTCCACACGCTCAAGGAAACCGATAGGTTGTGTGCCTGAGCCCACACAGTGTGACGCAAGAACGGGGTGGGGGTTGAGGGAGGGGGAACTCTGGCTAGTGTCCGGGACCTAACGCGAGATAGAGTGGAGGGTGATTTTTGCCCTTCTTCAGGGTCAGGGTGAATCGGCCCGAGGTTGACTTGTGCGCTCAGAAAGAGGGCCTTTATCGGATGCCCCGAGCCGACTTTTCTTTTCTTCTTCTTCTTTTCTTTTTTCAGTTTTATTGAGATAGGTTTGACATACAGCCCTCTATCAGTTTCAGGTGTACAGCACAATGATTTGACTTCCATAGATTGTGAAGTGATTATTAGGTAACTTTAGTGAACATGAAACAACGATATTTTAAAAGGGGGTTTAATCAACAGAACTGCTGTTTATGATGATCATCTATTCCTAAGAGAAAGGACAGATGAACACTCCAAAATGCAGGAAGTGCATAGTCACAGAATGATGAACAATCTTTACCCGTGCAGACGTTTTGACACCAGGATACGTGGAAAGCTGAAGTCTTAGAACATAGAAATATGTGGCTCTCCATTTGACCTGGAAATCTCCTTGTTGGAAAGAAGCTAATTTCTCCTCCTCATCCTCGTCCTCGTCCTCTTCCTCCTCCTGTCTTTTTAATTTAAAAAACAAATTTTTTTTTTAACAAAAAGTTTTTATCTTTTCGGAGGGGGGACGGGTCGTTAGGTGTCTTTATCTACGTTTTAAGTAATTATTTAGATTTATTCTACGTTTTCAGTGGTGGTAGTGGGGACTGAGCCCAAGGCCCTGTGCATGCTGAGCACGCACTCTACCGCAGAGCTCTATGCTTTCCCAGAAAGGAGCAAATTCCTAAACATAGAGCTGGATGAGCAGGTCAGCTTTTTGATCTCATAGAAGCAGCGGCCCTGTTCTCTGGGGGAACCGTCCTTATCTTGTCCGTCTCGACAACGTCAGAAACGTCTACATAGCCCACAATGGCCTGAGACTGAGGCCAGGGGGCTGAATCAGGTAGAACCTGAAACCAAATGGAAGAAACAAAAAAAAGGGGGGGGGGGCACGCGGAGGCCTTTTTAAACGTGCACACTGCTGCGAGGGCTCCCTCGTCGAAACTCTAATTCGCAGCCTTCTTAAGGAGAAATATACATCTGAAACGTCTTTTTTTCCACGCAGAGTTTAAAAGCTTTCACCCTCCGAACCGAAAAACCTTACCCGTCCCATCGGTTCTTTCTAAGTGAGTGGGTTCTCTAGTGTCCTACGCGTCTGCTGGGAAACAAGCTGCTGGAAAACAAGCAACTAGAAACCAAGCTGCACCAACATTTCCATGAGCTTAAAATCTTACATTCACACTTAACTTGCTTAAAAATGCACACGCTTGCTTTGTTTTCATGTTTTACACAGTAGATGACCTAGAACATGCATGATGCTAAAGAAATTGTGTGAGGGGCAATCCTGAGATTGACCGTGAGGGCACAAAGGATGGCGGATATTTCCTTAGGGTAAAACAATGGACGGTCATGGGAAGCCAGATCAGCCATTAACAGAACTTGGTTCTGGCAGGAAAGCATGCGGTTTAACCCCGGGGAAATATTTGCTATCTCGAGATGTCCCAGAGGCAATCACAGGATATACACTTAGAAATTTTGCATCCCCGGAGGAGGGTGATTGTTCCTGGAAGGGTTAGGCCTG